>NW_017307085.1:767171-791050 GCF_000935625.1 Nanorana parkeri
TAGATAGATAGATAGATAGATAGATAGATAGATAGATAGATAGATAGATAGATAGATAGATAGTAGATAGATAGATAGATAGTAGATATATAGATAGATAGATAGTAGCTAGATAGATAAATAGTAGATAGATAGATAGATAGATAGATAGATAGATAGTAGATAGATAGATAGATAGATAGATAGATAGATAGATAGAAGATAGATAGATAGATAGATAGATAGATAGATAGTAGATAGATAGATAGATAGATAGATGGTAGATAGATAAATAGTAGATAGATAGATAGATAGATAGATAGATAGATAGATAGATGAAAACACAACACAAGTCCTGCCTGTAGAATACTGACCTCTTTCAGATGTTCTGGGATGGAATATGACGGGAATGATGAATATTTCCTGTATGCTGTGATACCGAAGAAGCAAAAGCCAAGGGTTGCAGTCATTGTAACGAGCATCATTATGAGGAATGCGGCAGCGACCTGCCACCATGGTATTCTCCCTGAAATTCAGATGCAATGTAAGTATACATCAAATCCAGCGGAAGGATTCCACTTCTGGTGTTTAGCAGCTGGCAGAAATGTCCTAAGCCTGCAGCACCATTCCAATCTCTTTCTTATGTTTCTGCAGAGAAGGAATATGTAACCCGGACTGGTTACTATTAGCACCAGCTCTGCACTGACTGCAGTAACCTTTCATCCAGATACTCAGAGTGAATGGAGCAGGGAGATGCATGCAGTGCAGGTCCTTAGGCACAGCTTCCTCTCCAGCTAGGAGAACAGTGAAGAGCACAGTAGTGACATCACCAATTCTCACTCCATATCTCCAGAGACCAGCAGTCAGAGGCAGCAGTGCCTGAGATCTCACACTGCAGATTTACAGCTACGAGGCTACAGAAAATCACTAGTGCACACACGAGCAGACTCAAGCTTAGATTTGCACTGGTATTGGGGCTACCTACACAGTGCTTAAACAACTCATAAGTCACATACTAATTGTTATCATTTAAAGTATAACTATAACAATTCTCATTTGCTCCATTTTGGTCTATTAACCGTATTATACCATTAAAGCATTTGTTATTTCTGTTAGATAAGTGCAAAAAATACCTGTTGATCCTGCCAGAAATCCAGTGCTGCCCTGTGCACTCTGCAGCACTATCACAAACACTATTATCACCCCTGCTCAGGTGTCTGTGGACTATAGAACATCTTCTCCTGATGTTATGGAGAGGAGGAGGTGTTCTGTAGTTCTAACACAGGGAGACAATGCTGCTCCTCCATAGATACAGCGAGTGAGCATTGCCACCCTAGGACAGAAAGTGTGTTACTTGCAGTATCATCAGGTGAAAAGTAAAAAAAAAAAAAAAAAACTAACGCAGCGACCTCATCTAAGGACTGGTAAGGGGCAATATAGGACATTTTTGTTCCCGGGTTTTAGACACTTTAAGGATAGGTTCTACATACAGCAAATCTGAGGGAAGTTGTAAATGGAGCCCCTGATAATATTATAATAATAATAATATTTACCATCATCAGTAGTTTTCTCACAGAATATTGGGCTGAATTGTCCTTCCTTTTCATTCTCCGGGAAATAAGCTTGTACTTTCAGGCAGTAGCTGCTCCACGGCTCCAACGTAGCCAATGTTTCTGAACTTTGTGAGGTGTTTAAACCCAGAACCTGTAAAGGATGAAGGTTGTACTCATATTAACAAAGGTGAGCCCGTTCCACAACAGAAAAAGTTGGGGATATAGAGGAGTGCAGACAGTATGACAGGGTGCAGTAGGTGCAGGAGAGGAGTGCAGAGGGAATGACAGTGGGCAGTATGTGCAGGAGAGGAGTGCAGAGGGTATGACAGGGTGCAGTAGGTGCAGGAGAGGAGTACAGAGGGAATGACAGTGGGCAGTATGTGCAGGAGAGGAATGCAAAGGGCATGACAGTGGGCAGTATGTGCAGGAGAGGAATGCAGAGGGCATGGCAGTGGGCAGTATGTGCAGGAGAACGGTGCAGAGAGTATGATGTGCAGTATGTGCAGGAGAGGAGTGCAGAGGGCATGACAGCGGGCATGATGTGCAGTATGTGCAGGAGAGGAATGCAAAGGGCATGACAGTGGCCAGTATGTGCAGGAGAGGAGTGCAGAGAGTATGATGTGCACTATGTGCAGGAGAGGAAAGCAAACCGCATGACAGCGTGCAGTATGTGCAGGAGAGGAATGCAGAGGGCATGACAGCGGGCATGATGTGCAGGAGAGGAGTGCAGAGGGTATGATGTGCAGTATGTGCAGGAGAGGAGTGCAGAGGGCATGACAGTGGGCGGCATGTGCAGGAGATGAGTGCAGAGGGTATGATCTGCAGTATGTGCAGGAGAGGAATGCAGAGGGCATGACAGTGGGCAGTATATGCAGGAGAGGAGTGCAGAGGGCATGACAGTGGGCAGTATGTGCAGGAGAGGAGTGCAGAGGGTATGATGTGCAGTATGTGCAGGAGAGGAATGCAGAGGGCATGACAGTGGGCAGTATGTGCAGGAGAGGAATGCAGAGGGCATGGCAGTGGGCAGTATGTGCAGGAGAACGGTGCAGAGAGTATGATGTGCAGTATGTGCAGGAGAGGAGTGCAGAGGGCATGACAGCGGGCATGATGTGCAGTATGTGCAGGAGAGGAATGCAAAGGGCATGACAGTGGCCAGTATGTGCAGGAGAGGAGTGCAGAGAGTATGATGTGCACTATGTGCAGGAGAGGAAAGCAAACCGCATGACAGCGTGCAGTATGTGCAGGAGAGGAATGCAGAGGGCATGACAGCGGGCATGATGTGCAGGAGAGGAGTGCAGAGGGTATGATGTGCAGTATGTGCAGGAGAGGAGTGCAGAGGGCATGACAGTGGGCGGCATGTGCAGGAGATGAGTGCAGAGGGTATGATCTGCAGTATGTGCAGGAGAGGAATGCAGAGGGCATGACAGTGGGCAGTATATGCAGGAGAGGAGTGCAGAGGGCATGACAGTGGGCAGTATGTGCAGGAGAGGAGTGCAGAGGGTATGATGTGCAGTATGTGCAGGAGAGGAATGCAGAGGGCATGACAGTGGGCAGTATGTGCAGGAGAGGAATGCAGAGGGCATGACAGTGGGCAGTATGTGCAGGAGAAGAGTGCAGAGGGTATGATGTGCAGTATGTGCAGGAGAGGAGTGCAGAGGGAATGACAATGGGCAGTATGTGCAGGAGAGGAATGCAGAGGGCATGACAGTGGGCAGTATGTGCAGGAGAAGAGTGCAGAGGGTATGATGTGCAGTATGTGCAGGAGAGGAGTGCAGAGGGAATGACAATGGGCAGTATGTGCAGTAGAGGAATGCAGAGGGCATGACAGTGGGAAGTATGTGCAGGACAGGAGTGCAGAGGGTATGATCTGCAGGAGAGGAGTGTGACGCAGGATGTGCAAAAAAGGAGTGTACAGGGTATGACAGTGGACAGTATGTGCAGGAGAGGAGTGTACAGGGTATGACAGTGAACAGTATGTGCAGGAGCAGAGTGTGGAGGGTATGAAAGTGGGCAGCATGTGTATAAGGGGTCTATAAATGGGTGGCAAAGGTACAGTACAAGTATCACAAATGCACTGTATATGACAATGTACACTAACCCTTGGTTAGGGATACACAGGCTACCTTCAAGCATGCAGTTGCCCCTTTGGCATTATTAATAACAATTCTTACATTAGAAGGGTCTTCTTCATTCCAGTAAAGCAGTCTGTAAATGAGTTCACCATATTTTTCTTTTATGGAGCCTTTTTCACTATTAGACTCAAGATAAGGACCAGACATACTGATGTCCAGGTGGCCAAACCTGGGGGAAACAACAACTTCTGGTGGACCAATCACCGCTGGAGAAGAAAATAGAACAAGATTAGAATTCAGGATAGACTCCATAAAAATGAAGCTGATCTGGTTGCCCTAGGCCAGTGTTCTTAGTTTTGGGTCACCTAATCTCAAGTACCCATTGACATTTTTATCAACATTACTGAAAGAGTATGTAATGCTAAAACGTTCTATAGTTTTGTATAGAAGACGGAAGGGTTAGTGCAGCTGGCAATACTGTCTGTGTCCGCACTGGGGCGATTCCCCCACTCTATTGGTTATGATTACCATTGTTTCCAGTTCAGGATGTGATAAGAAATTCACAATTTTGGGTCATCACAGGAACAGGAGATAAAGGGAAATCATCTAATGGGAGAGCCTGTTCCAGTGACCTGCGATATGCCCTCACTTTGGAGAGAGCTCCTCTTAGTTCCTGTTATGTTTCTGAGGCAGGAATTGCAAGGAAGGCTTCCTACACAGTCCTACCCAGGGCCGGCCTTAGGCCTTTAGGCGCCCTGTGCGAGAAAACTTTACAGTGCCCCTCAGTGTCCGCACCCCTCAGTAACCACACCCATTTTTCCAATATTCGCACCATTTAAAGACTCCCATTTTGTTAAGCCCCAAAGAAACATATTAAAAAGTATGATAAAAATAAAACTTTTATTCAAAGGTATTAAACGTGTAGGCACAATATAAGTATTCTTATTACATAAAACAACAGAAGGCAAACACGTGGTAAACAATAAATGCCAAACTAGAATAGAGTCTATAACAATAAAGTGTCAGGTTGTCATGCCGATCCCTTTTTTCAAGTAAGTGTATCTAGAAAAGTAAAAATAAAAAACAGAACACAAAACCCGGACTACATGTAAATTAATGAATGACTATATGCCCGAATATACGAAAAATATATTCAGGCGCATAATAATTTGTTTGAGAATGTGCGGTGGCCATGTTGGCCACCGGTGTGTTCTGCGGATGCGTGCCACCATCTTGGAGGCGGGGAGCATGACGTCACATGACCTAGATATACATCAAGATGGCGGCGCCCAACATGTGCGGTGTTATGTGACGTCATGCGCGCTGCCTCCAGAACACGCCAGTGGCTGAATCCAAAATACAGGGGCCACGCAGGGTCCCTTCATCAGGGTGGCCCCGAAACGTTGTTTTTTGCAAGTGACGCACCTTTTCAGATGAATACATCTATTCATACAAGTACAAGTATTCATCGAGTGCTGGTGACCTTCATTTGCATCAAGACTTGGTTTTGCACGGCGCCATCCGTGATCATCACTGGTCTTAAACACTGTAAGGAGTGCAGGGGATACATCTGGACACTGCGGGAAAACACACCGCCTGATTGGCAGGGAAGCCGGCTCCATGCTCTTTCGTCACCAAGTGACGAGGGAGCATGGAGCCGGCTTCCCAGCCAATCAGGAAGCCGGTGGCCTGTAATGACTCGCAGCCCGGCTTCCTGATACCGGAAGTTACGGTATCGGAGTAAGCATCGGGAGTATTTGGGCAAGTACAAGTAGTTGCCCAAATACTCAGTATCAGCACCGATACCAATACTAGTATGTGTATTGACTTGTGAGGGACAAGTGAGGTTGACTACCAGTTTAGAGTTAGAGCATGGAACACTCCCTGGTGTGCAAAGACCAGAGACAGTGTGCAGCAACAGTAATGCCCAGTCACGCAGCAGGGGTATTGAGGAAAATATATTATGTGAGTACCCAGAATTGTGTGGGACTGATTTAACGAGCTAAGCCTGGCTGGTGAGATCCACTGCCATTTAGCCTGGAAATACCTCTTGCAGGATTGTACACAGCTTGAAGCATACAGAACTATCATGGATGAAAGAAACATTCACACTATTGCGCCATCATGAACTGTGACCTTTGGAGAGCTGTTTCATATTGCTACAAGGGAATACAAGGCTGTGCATGACTCCAATAAGTGGAAGACTGTTATCTGGTTCTTTATAAGAGACAAGACTGCCAAGGTCACTGTACAAAGGTTCCATTGTTCTTCATCTATTCATACTAACAATTTGTATAAATTGCAGGATTTCAATAACACTTATCTAGTGCATGTCCAGGATTGTATTTACCATTATAGCACTTGTGGGTCAATGCATAGTAAGCAGAGTAAGTGGGCAGTACCAAGATTGTTCGTAATTTGTTTAGAGCGTTCGTCGAGCGTAGAACGCGCTACAAAACGTTCAGGTGTGAACGAGGGCTTAGGGAAAGGACACGAGCCAATATGAAGAAAAGGTCTACTCAATGCATGAGTCATTTCGAAGACAGGGTCTGCTGGATGCATGTGTCAATATGAGGATATGGTCTGCATGATATACACTGAGTGGCCAGATTATTATGACCACCTGACGTTTGTAGGCAAATTAGCTATAATTAAATTCAAAGACAGGGTCTGCTCAATGCATGAGCCAATTATAAGACATGGTCACCTTGATGCATGCATAATTTCAAGAACAAGCTCTGCTCAATGCATGCATACATTTGAGGACAGGGTATGCTTAAAAGAGATCTATGAGGTGAGGGGGCAGGCACAGCTGGCTCTGCCTCTAGATAGGCAGAGCCAACTGTCACTCACGCAGCTGGGTGGATCCCGACAGTAATGTTGGGATCCGTCCTGGCTGCGACACTCACAGTATATTGCGGACAATAGCCTGCTATATACTGAGCTTTGGGTCACAGGAGGACGCTAGTATATGTCCTCCCGTGACTCTAAAGAGAACTATGGGGAAAAACACTTACCCCATAGTTCTTTTTTAACCCCTTCATGACTGAGGCCTTTTTTTATTTTTTGCACCCATGTTATATTCAACATTTTAGGCCTGAAAATTACTTAAAATCCCCAAACATTATATATTTTCTGAAAGCCAAGACCCTATAGAATAAAATATTAGCAGTTGCAAATTTTTATGTTGCACGATATTAGCGCAACTGCTTATCAAACCCAAAAATTGTATTAAAAATGCTTTTAAATGCCCCAAAACACAAACAAATACCCATTTATTTAATAAAATATAACAGATGAGGTTACAAAGAGTAAATAGATACTCAACATGCCCAGGTTAAAAATTGTGTGTGAAATGGCAACAAAATTCAGTACCCCAAAAAGTCCATAGACAACTTTTTAAAAGCCCCCACAGGTCATCAGTTTAGAGATACCCCAAAATATTATCCTGAGAATTATTGCTCTCACTCCAGCATGCACAGCGATACCCAACATGTGTATCGCGTTCGTGATTTTCATATGTAGTGTTTACGACGCGTGTTTACGTGAAGAAGCGCATGCTCGCAGGGGCGGGGACTTTAAAAAAATTTACATTATTTTTACATTTATTTTATTTAATGTTAATGTTAAAAACTGTTGTTATTTTTTTTTTTACTTTAATTGCTATCACATAGGGAGGTTTACAAGTCCCCCATGTGATAGCAGATGGTGGTGACAAGTACTCTTTAACCTTCCTGGCGGTAATCCCGAGTGTGGCTCTGGGGTAAATTTTCCATACCAAAAGCGGTAACCCCGAGCCACACTCGGCGTCTTCCGGGTTCCTTCTCTGCGAGCGCCGGCATTGCAGGGGTCGGAACTGGCGAGAAATTCAAAAGTAAAAAATAGAAAGAAAAAGTACTGAGATAATCATACCACCAGGGAGGTTAACGTGATGATGGGGGTCCAAAAGACCCCCATTGTCACCTTTACACTTCACATAAGCGATTGAAGTGCAGATCGCACTTTAATAGCTTATAACTGGGCTTCAGGAGCAGAGCACTGACAGCTATGGGACCGGAAGTGATGCAATCTGCATCGCTCAAGGTCCCATAGAATGGGGAGGGTATCGACGAACGGAGGTTCGTCCATCTCCTCCCCGGCTTCCTGCCGACACCAAAGAAGCCAATCCCGGGCCCATAGAAGGGGCAACGGAGCCCAGGAAACAAGGCACGGGTGTCGGGCGCGGGGGGATACCTTCACCGGCCCGTAGAAGCGATCTGACGGCAGGTGAGCCGCCAGAATCGCTTCTACTGTAAATCCGACAGTCGGCTTTAAAAGCTTAAACATAGTCCCGGCGGCTGAGTTTGTTTAAACAGCCCCAATGCCAGCGACGTACACTGTACGTCGCTGGTCGTGAAGGGGTTAATTCATGGGTGAATTTGAGAACAGGGTATGCTGTATGCATGTGCTAATCCAAAGACAGGGTATGCATGATACATGCGCCAATTTGAGGACTGACTCTGCTTGATGCATGTGCCAATACAAAGACAGAGTCTGCTCAACGCATATGCTGCTTAAGGACATGGTTGAGTCAATAATTGTACCCGAGCCTGCCTGTCAAAGCACCAGCCCAGCAGTGATGGACACCAGGGTCTTTCACATCTGATGGTCTGCAGAAGTTGCATGATTTCTGGTGGTGAGGCCTGTGCAATGGATCAGCCCCTGGAGAGTTAAGGTGGCCATACACTGGTAGATTTTCCGTCGAAAATGTTTGTTTCTGCCACAAACCCTCGTTCAATTATAGATCGAATACAGCATAGTCAAATGTCGATTTTGGAATAAATTTGCTAACCATACTAAACAGCCAATTTTTGATGAACGTCAGAAATAATGGACAAGGGGCCGACAATTTATTTGTGGCCACTAACATGGGTTTGCGGCGGTCCCCACTTCTTCCTATTTCTCCTCAGTTGCCTGAGGAGAAGTACATTGCCCCTTTAAGAGCATTGCCCCTTTAAGAATTTCCTTACCTGTTTGGGCGGGAAATTTTTTGTCCAGGACTCACAGCGCATCGAGCTCCCCTCCCCCCTCCTTTTTTTCCAATTATATATGCCGTGGCTTTTTATGTGGTTTGTCACCCTCAACGTGAGGGAGGACTTAATTGATGTACGGTCCTTCATGTTGGTATTGCTTGAGTCGTAGTGGCTAAGCAATTATTGGTTGATTGAGATTGATGGTTTGGTATGTTAAGTAAAGTTGAATTATTTTAAACCAATAAAAGTGCTGCGCCCAATTTCAATCCAAATGGTGTCTCTTGTGTATTTATTTATGTATGTTAATTTATTGTATTATGTACCGCCTGCAATCCCATGTCCTTTTGCGCATGTGTTGTGTTCTTGCTTAGATTGTTGACGAACGAAAACCCCACTGATTCATCAATTTTCATTTGGCCAGAAATTTTCCAACCTGACCAATCGAAAAAATTTCCATCACCATATCGAAAACGAAAATCGGTGATGTACCATCAACAGTTCTATTTTCGTGCGAAAGACCGGCCGCGTACGATTTCCAAACGATAATCAGAAATGCCATTAGTAAAGGCATGTTTTGGACTACCTTAACGTTTGACTATGCTGTTAATAAAGAGTTGTTACAAGGTATTATTTCAGTGTTCCCCATGACTAATTGACCAGAGTGCGAGCAAAGGAGTTTGGAATTCCTCCAAATATTCCAAAATGAGAAACTGTTGAACTTATGCCCTTGGTAACATCCAAGAAAGTTGCCATCCACCCAATTACTCACACCACTAACATGAAATAGACTTACTTTCAAGGTATGGGTCAAAATGTATTGTCACCCAGTCCGACTGGTTGTCACCCACTGCTGCACTCACTCTTGCATAAAATCTGTAGGTGATATATGTTAAATCACATTGCAGGTGCTGAGTCACACAGACAGCAGAGTATTCACTGCGCTTAATGAAATCACTGCAAAAAAAAAAAAGAATTATTGTAACTCAATGGAGAGTGTCAGTTTCATAATCGTGTTTCTTGACAAAGTACGTACACAGCCAAAGGAATTCAGCAAAATTCACCCCAGGTTATAGCTGAACTCCGAGCAGATAAAAATACAAAAACGAATTCAGCTCCGTATTAAAGAATAAATCATTTCATGCAGCGGCACATTTCTGTGTGTAGCTAGAGTGTTTGGGTTTTGCTGGAAGAAAAGGTGGCAACCCTACCTGTAAGTGTAAGGCACGGTTCCGATCTGAGCGATCGTACTGCGCGATCGTGTTCGGATGCACACAGCGATTGCCGCGTGGCCCCATTGATTTCAATGGGGTTACAGCCGCATGTCAATCACTAAAAAAAGGTACAAGTACCTTATTTTGCGACACACGACGTGCTGCTTTTTTTTTTTAGCCGCGTGTTCAATTGCACGGACGGAATCACGGCACAAAACCGCACGGCCCGACTCGGGTGCCATTCGAAAATAATGGCACCGCCAGCACGTTCGGCTCCGTGACCGCCCGGCAATCTGCGCGGTTTTGTGCACAATTGCTGCGCAGTCGGGAATTGCCCACATGTGAACCTAGCCTTACTAAACTGCACCAGAGTATAATCAGGTCTTCTGGACTACCAGAGAGCACCATGCTGTGTGGCAGAGCAATGTAGATCTCAGAATTAAAGGGTTATTAAACCCTTGCATGTTTTTCCATATATCTACTACTAGCAAGCAGAAGATATATGCAAAAGATTACAAAAAAACTAAACTTTTTCAAAGGGTTAATACTTACCTGTGTCTCCGCCGTGCGCTCCCGTCCGAACATCTGAAAATTTCTCGGGCAGCCGCAAAGGATCTTGGGGCGGGCACATGCGCAGTTCAGATGTTCGGCTGGGAGACCAGGAGAGACACGAGGTAAGTCTATGGAGCAGTGTGCACCCGCACAGACAATGTGGGACATCAGAGAACAGGAGGACAGAGGAGTTATCGCTGGATGGGAGACCCGCACCCAGCACTGGAGGGACAGCTGAAAAGGACAGGAAAGAAGAAGATGATCAGATTGAGAGACATCATTTAAGGTCCCAGCGGCAGGATTGGGAAAGGGGGAAAAAAGTTTGACTGTAATGTCACTTTAAATGGACAGAAACACACATTATTTGTCAGGTAAAACAACTCCTGCAATTGTATTCCATCTGTGTATTTTTCATCTGTTCACCTGGAGTTCAGCTTTGATTGGGGCTGGAGCAGCATCTAACCTTTTGTAAATTTAGGAGGTTTAGGAGGTCCTGCTGCAGAAACTTTTTTTTTTTTTTTCTAATGCTCAGCATGTTCGGCCGACCCGAAGTGCAGAAGGAGTTCTACTCAGCCGATCCAACATCTAGATCGGCTAAGCCGAACCTCCAGCAGGCTACTCACTGCTGTTGGGCCTATTCTTATTGGGGCCGAACAGCAGTGAGTGAATAGCCGAATGCCGCCAAGCGGCATTTAGCTCGGCTATTCTGCTCGGTACCTCTGTGGTCCCAAACAGAATAGAAAAACAGTTTAAAAAAGTAGAAAAAAAAATAGAGAACGATTAGCAGAGCCGGAGGTGATATGAAAGCCGACTCTGCTGAGTTCTCATGGTACTAACATATCAGCGTCCCCTGGTTACGAAGTAACCAGGGGATGCTGAACTGTCAGTACCATGAGAGCTCAGCAGAATCGGCTTTCATATCACCTCTGGCTCTGCTAAACTCTCATTGTAATGCAGGAAGGAGAGAGCACCCCACTGAAATGATGGCAGATAGCAGAGGAAGCAATAGCGTATTTGCTATCTGCATGTTTTTTTTTTAGTATTCTGACAGCTGCTGCCGTCAGAATAAAAAAAAAAACTGCATAGGAATGCATAGCTAGATTTCTATTGGCTATTTCAATTTGCAACATCCAATAGCAAGCTGGCTATTGCACCCGCCCTCTGCTGCTGTCAATCACTAGAGATGACCTGATGGAGAACTTGAAAATGAAAGATAGAGGTTGATTGTTTGCTATGTACAGCTGCTCGTGATTCTCTTTGGGAATCTCTCTTAGGAGTGGTGGCCGAAGGTTGACCCTTTGCTCAAGTAGGTACTGTATGTGCATGCAGGAAAGAGCCAAAAGCAGATCGTATCTCCAGATTCCATTGTAATTAGACTTTTATGTCATAGAAAGCCAACGTGTTTCGAGGGTTCAAAAGGTCCCCTTCATCAGGGCTTGGTACTGTTGAACTGTGCACGGGAATGATAAATGTGGAGGGATCCTGTGAGGCATTTAGTATGATTGCTCTAGATGCTGGTTCAGCCTGCAGGTATTTATTACTGTCTGTCTTGGAGTTATTTCTACTTAATTCCTGTCTTGAGGACCTAACAGGAAGTGAGAGGAATTAGTTCAGCATGAATACAGACACCAAAGATACGGACAAAGGGCTATTTCACCCTGGAGCTGCTAAAAAAATCTACTTTTATTGCCTGTAACTAACTTTGCACTTCCAATTTCGGTAAAAATCTGATACAGGTTCTAAGGGGTAGGCAAACTCTGGCCCTTTAGCTTTGGTGTAACTACAAGTCCCATGAGGCATTGCAAGACTCTGACAGCCCCCCAGGCATGACTCCCAGAGGCATGATTGGATTTGAAGTTTCACCACAGCTGGAGGGACGGAGTTTACCTACCCCACCTTTCCCCGCTTGAATCAGAATAAATAAACAGCTTACAGTTGATATTGCACTGTATATTTTACATCTTCATCTTCCGTGAAGCCAGGTGGGGGGTTCCACCTTAAAATGTTCTTGAAGTTTACAGAATCGATCGTGACATTGGTGGGTGTAGGCAGCTTCCCAAAACCTGCAACATGACACAAAATAAAAAAAGAAACATTGAAGGGCTCCATCCAAACAAAAGAGACATCAAATCATTACATAAAAACTAATATCTTTTATATTTTAACATTTGGAGCTTTATATATACAGTTTTTCCTACTCCATCCTGACAAGGGTTCCATTCCTATCCTACTCCATCCTGACAAGGGTTCTATGCCTATCCTACTCCATCCTGACAAGGGTTCTATCCATATCCTACTCCATCCTGACAAGGGTTCCATGCCTATCCTACTCCATCCTGACAAGGGTTCTATGCCTATCCTACTCCATCCTGACAAGGGTTCTATGCCTATCCTACTCCATCCTGACAAGGGTTCTATCCATATTCTACTCCATCCTGACAAGGGTTCTATGCCTATCCTACTCCATCCTGACAAGGGTTCCATGCCTATCCTACTCCATCCTGACAAGGGTTCTATGCCTATCCTACTCCATCCTGACAAGGGTTCTATGCCTATCCTACTCCATCCTGACAAGGGTTCTATGCCTATCCTACTCCATCCTGACAAGGGTTCTATGCCTATCCTACTCCATCCTGACAAGGGTTCTATGCCTATCCTACTCCATCCTGACAAGGGTTCTATGCCTATCCTACTCCATCCTGACAAGGGTTCTATGCCTATCCTACTCCATCCTGACAAGGGTTCTATGCCTATCCTACTCCATCCTGACAAGGGTTCTATGCCTATCCTACTCCATCCTAACAAGGGTTCTATCCATATCCTACTCTATCCTGACAAGGGTTCTATGCCTATCCTACTCCATCCTGATATGGGTTCTATCCATATCCTACTCCATCCTGACAAGGGTTCTATGCCTATCCAACTTCATCCTGACAAGGGTTCTATCCATATCCTACTCCATCCAAAAAAAAGAAAAGTTCTGTTTTTTTTGTACAACTTAATATAAATGGCCAATTACCCTGGTTAAACGTGAGGTAGTAAGTAGGCTGAAAATACTATTTTCTTGGTTGTCATGATCCCCTGGATAATTTTGTGCTCCTCTTATACAGTGACAATAAATGTCACTTAGAAGTTAGCATAGCACCAAACTGTCCCTTATTTTTAACGACTGTCCGTCTATTGAAACCAAATCCCTCTGTCCCCTTTCCTCAGACCTTTTGGTCTGATATATAGATCACTCTAAAAATGTGCAGTTCAACTACTACATCAAACCTTATCTCCAACCTCTATATTATTGCATCTCCCTACAGTAGGAGATGGAACTTTGTGGATACAATATCTGCTGGTGCAGACTGTGCTGACTGCATGTGTCTCTATGGAAGTGTCACTTTGCATATAAATCATATATAGCGATTTGATTTAGTTTGTTATACCTGTGATAAGATACAAAGGATTGCAGCCTCTCAATCAAAAGGGGACCGCATGCACTTATATACACATAAACTGTTTGGATGAAAGGAATGTTTATTATTACATGGAGGACTTTCATGCAGAGGGTGATACATGATCTATGCTGACCTCTCATGGTCTCAGACCACCATTTTATGCTCTATTTCAGCTTCATTTAGCATTGCTGCTTAAACAGCTTTCCGAGGTTGAGATTAGGATTCAAGTGGGTGTTGTTTGTCTATTTAGCTTTTGTGGGCAAGGTTGTCATGTTTTTAATGGGAGGGAAGGTGTGCTGTTTCCTACATAAAGGGAGTACAGTTACAATACGATTCAATACAAAAGGGTTAGGAGGGCCCGGCTGATGAGAGCTTACAATCTAAAAGGAGGGGCAAGTGATTCAAAAGGTATTAACTGTGAGGGAATGAGAAGATGGAGAAAGTAAAATTTCCGGCAGAGGTGGGATAGGCTTTCCTGAGGAGAAGAACTTTCAGGGATCACCTAAAAGAGTAGAAAGTAAGAGCTAGCTGTAGACATGTGCGATTCGTTTCGTTCCGAATCGAAATTCGGACGGAATTTCGGAAATTCGTGGATTCGGAGCACCCGAATTTCCGAAATGTACCATGTCCGAATTCATCAGAAAGCATCCGAATCCAAAATTCCCGGGTTTCCGAAATTTCGGATTCAGTACGAATTTCGTCCTAAGAGAAACTAAATTAGAAATTTACAAAAATGACTTAAAAAAGAGGATTTCATAGCATGTGAAGATGAAAACTGAGCATTACTTCATGTTCCTGCGCATGCACCGTCAACGTTTGAACGGATAAAAAAAAATTAAGAAAAGGATTTTAATGCCCCTTTAATAGTGAAGACACAAGAGCACAGCAAACAGAAATGTCAACTGTGTACGAACATTCGCAAAACCCCAAATTTCGGCAATTCGTCCAAATTCCGAATCCGATCCGAATTACGAATCCGATCCGATTTCAAAACCCAAAACGAAACACATACAGGACCCGATTTTGGAAATACAAAAAAAACTAAATCCGAAACGAAACTAAACAAAATGTTTTGCGGCTGCACATGTCTAGCTAGCTGGACAGATTGGGGTAGGAAGTTCCAGAGGATGGAGAAGTCCTGGAGGCGAGCATTGGAGGAGGTGATGAAGGGGCTAGTGAGAAGGAGGTCCTGGGAGCAGCGGAGAGGACGGTTTGGATGATAATTTGAGATGAAGTTTGTGATGTAGCTCGGGGCAGAGTTCTGGATGGCTTTGTATTTTGTTGTGGTTATTTTTTTCAGTTTTATTTATTGGGCTATTGGAAGCCATTGCAGGAATCGGCGGAGACAGGGCTGGCGGTGTCCATGTTATATATTATTTATTCTTAATATAATAAATAAACATTTTTCTAATTTTTTAAAACATTTGGAAGTGGTGCCTATGTTACCTTTTTCTTCTTTTTCATTAAACCCTCTGAGCTGACAATTTAGAAATATAAGTATATGCTACAAAATACTGATCTATGATGGTGGAATCACTCATATATAATACAAGGGAAGATAAAGGGTTAGTCTATCAGGCTCTTCTGGTATTCGGTCTCCAGTCAACAGTTGGCTGTTTACTCTCGAAGTCTCTACTGTGTCACACGATTGTGTGTCATCTTTATGACTCAGTAAACCTTCCCTACTCTATCCATATAAAAAAAAGTTTTGATTAGATTCAGAAATGCTTTAAAGGAATTTGTACAGCTAAGTGCAGCCTTTCTCAACCTTTTCCCCCAGGGGAACCCTTGAAATAATGTTCAAGTCTCAGATAATTCCTACTAAATTAAATCAATTGGGGTAAGGTGGAAGAATGCCCTATACATTGGTGGTCAATGGAAAGAGGGCCACCCCTTACATTGGTGGCCAATAGAAAGAAGGCCCCCTTACATTTGTGGTCAATGAAAAGCAGACCCACCTTTACATTGGTGGTCAGTAGAAAGAATGCTCCCCTTACATTTGTGATCAATGAAAAGAGAACCCACCTTCACATTGGTGGTCAGTGGAAAGAATGCTCCCCTTACATTGGTGGTCAGTGGAAAAATGCTCCCCTTACATTGATGGTCAATCGAAAACCTTCTTACATTAGTGATCAATGGAAAGAATCCCACCCCCTTTACATTGGGGGTCAATTCAAAGAATGTCCCTTACATTGATCAATGGAAAAAATGCACCCCTTACAGTGATGGTCAATGGAACGAATATCCCCTTTACAGTGGTCAATGGAAATAATCCCCCCTTACATTGGTGGTCAGTGCAAAGAACGCCCCTTACATTGGTGATAAGTGCCAAGAATGCCCCCTTACCGCGGTGGTCTATGGAAATAATCCCTTCTTATATTGGTGGTCAATGCAAAGAATGTCCCTTACATTGGTAATCAATAGCAAGAATGCCCCCTTACATTGGTGGTCAATGCAAAGAATGCCTCCTTACAGTGGTGGTCAATGCAAAGAATGCCCCCTTACAGTGGTGGTCAATGCAAAGAATGCCCCCTTGCATTGGTGGTCAATGCAAAGAATGCCTCCTTACAGTGGTGGTCAATACAAAGAATGCCCCCTTACAGTGGTGGTCAATGCAAATAATACCCCCTTACAGTGGTGGTCAATGCAAAGAATGCCTCCTTACAGTGGTGGTCAATGCAAAGAATGCCCCCTTACATTGGTCGTCAATGCAAATAATGCCTCCTTACAGTGGTGGTCAATACAAAGAATGCCCCCCTACAGTGGTGGTCAATGCAAATAATGCCCCCTTACAGTGGTGGTCAATGTAAATAATCCCCCCTTACATTGGCGGTCAATGCAAAGAACACCCCTTACATTGGTGATCAATAGCAAGAATGCCCACTTACAGTGGTGGTCAATGGAAAGAATGTCCTCCTTAAAATGGTGGTCATAATACCCCCGATAGCGAGAAAGATCTTTGGTGTCATGCCGCTGGATCTGCCAAGTGGCATTGGCCCTGGAACTATGCAGGCACCATCAGGTAGGAGGCCAACCATCCACAACTCAACCATCCAACCCAACCCAACCATCCACAACCTCTGGAGGAACCTTAGTGTTCCATGGGACCCTGGCTGGGAATGGTTTGCTTAGTAAGTAGTATAAGAGTTACTAAGCCCTGTCATACGTCAGACGGGATCTTCAGTCATTTTTGCTTTCATTGTTCTGCTTTCTCTGAATTGTACTCTTTGCTGGATTCAAAAAGTAAATGACATGTACTTTGGTTCAATGAGTTTCTGATGTCACAGATCATAAACATGTTGTATCAAGTGACACACCCCCTGCCCTCAGAGGCTGGCTCATTCTCTTACGTATGTGGGTCAGTCTGTACAAATCAGATCTCAAATCATAACTCTAGACAAATCTTATTTTAGTTTTGGACAGAGCAGGGAAGGCTTAGATCCCTTGTAAGGCTTTCATTGCTGCCTGTGGCTCAGTTGAGAGATATTTTCCTTCACATCCTGTCCCAATGGTAATTAATAAAAAGCTGACAGAGGTATATGCCCGGCGGGGCCTCATGTGGCCCTTTGATCCTTATTGAGCAGCCCTTGGACTCTACATCCAGCAGTTGGAGCTTTAGTTTGTAAAGGTCTATAAGTCTCATGTAACATGTCCCCAGTCTATAACTGTTTCCTGGTAGCATGCCCTCCGTTCCTGACCATCTCTTGCAGTGTGTCAGCAATCCCTGACCTTGATCTGTAATATTACAAAAACTATTATGTTCAGTCTGTGGGGGCAGGGGGGTGTCAGGGGCCCGCAGTAAAGACCCTTTATTTCTAACAAGCTGACCACTATAGCTGTTTACTATTAGACATGTGCATGACCGAAAATTTCATTTCGTTTTAATTTGGATTTTTATTTTCATTTTCTGAAATTCGGATTTATTTGAAATTCATTATTTGGAATTCGGATAAATGCGAAGTTTGCGTTTTCGGAATTCGTATCTATTTGGATGGAGTTTAGTTGTTGTTAAACATAAAGATCGCCCCCCCCCCTCCCAATTCATACCTGACCCTTTAGGTCCCTGAAATGAGTTTTTGCAGGTTGGGATGTCTGACTATAGTGACCAACATCTTCTTTTTGTTTTCTGCTCTAAAAAGGGAGAATGGATTGGTTGGTTGGTAACAGTAACAACATTTCTGCACCGAGTTACCAAATTAACCACTTCAAAGAAGAGAGAGATGGGAGGGAAAATGAGCAGGCTACTTCCTGTCTACTTGAAGGGTGTCAGACACAACAGAAAGTGAGACAGGAAGGTGAAATAGCAAAAAAATAAAAATAAAATAATGTACAATAATGAAGGTTTAGAACTTCTGTCCGCCAAACATAAAAAAAAAACAAAAAGGTTGAGCTGGAATTGGCCTTTGTATAAAAGAAATATTCAGCTCGTAAAGTAAACTATATTACACCTGGGACAACCTTCACATAGGAGATCACTAATCTTTAGTTGTTTATAGCAGAAACTGAACCCTGGCACACACAATGCACAGCTCACATTACATAGGAGCCATCATACACAATGCAGCTTCATGCAACAGTCACCCCTCCCCATGGGCCAGGGCCTTCTCTTTAATGAGGCAAAATACCTCAATGGGGGAGTGGATGGGGCAATCTCCCTGCCGGGCCAGGACTGTCCCTATAATGAGGCTGTTGCCTGAGATGGCATCTCTTTGGGTGATGTCACTGGTTGCCAGGAGCTGGATGGGACCCTGAGCCGGAGATGCAGAGCCTGTAGAGGGCGGCATCACCCTTTTGTATGGCGGCTTTGTGTCCTCTACCCACCTCCCGCAGTCCCAAAAGTGACATTAAACATTTTTTAAAAAGGTAACCTGATCCTTTCTCCCGCCACCCAAATGTGTGGGCACCATGTGGGCCTGTCAATAGAACATCCGGTACTGTACTGGATCCCTCCCTGCACTGGCTTCCAATAGCCCAAAGGATAAAATTCAAAATATTAACAACGACTTATAAAGCCATCCACAACTCTGCCCCCGGCTATATCTCCAACCTTGTCTCAAAGTATCACCCTAACCGTCCCCTCCGCTCTTGCGAAGACCTCCTGCTTTCCAGCTTCCTCGTCAACTCCTCCCCTGCTCACCTCCAGGACTTCACTCGAGTCTCTCCCATACTCTGGAACTCTCTACCCCATCCTGTCCATCTATCTCCAACACTGACTGCCTTTAGGCGATCCCTTAAGACTCATCTCTTCAGGGAAGCCTATGCCACCTCAACCTAACCCCTCCACCATCACGTTCTCAAACAATTCATCCCCACACAGCTACCTCCTCATGTATTACTTCCCCCTCCCTATTAGATTGTAAGCCCTCAGGGGCAGGGCCCTCCTTGCCATCTTGTCTTGATTTGTATTGTGATTGTAATGTCTTCCTTATATTGTAAAGCGCTATATAAATCCTGTATAATAATAATAATAACAATACACTGTGGTGAAAGAATCACATTCTTCTCCATTTTCTTATATCTTCTTATACCCATTAGCAGGTTTTTTATGGTTCTGGAGACTCACGGGTGGTGGGGAATAGTGGGGCAGCTACATATCAGTAGGTCAGGGGTGGGCTTTTAAAAGCACTGTTAGTTTTGGACCACCCACGAGAATAGTATGATCTCTTTTTTGGCAGAGTGGCCTCTCTTTGTGACATTTGACATATTAAGAAGTTACTATTTATAGTTATGGGGCAGCCTGGGAGCAGGAAATCTGAGTTCAATACTCACTTCTTGCTGTCCATGTCTCACACACTACAGTTTGGTGCACCCAACCTGCAGCATGCAACATATCGCTCTTGTGAGAGCAGGCCCCAGTGGCACTTATTGATTTTTAAAAGTGTCACTCAGATGGACTGCAGAAGCAGCACAACATTCAGGAAACTATCATGTCATGCTAAGTTTACCTTTCAGACCATTTTCATGTTACACCCATATTCAGGGTGTACTATTAAACACGATCACATCACAACCCCCACCCCCTCCTGACATATCTGAATTGTGGGGGTCTTCTCCCCGCAGACTGACGCTCTTTTTTTAATTCATAACGGCTGTGCATGGCTTCACCCAGACAGCCGTGTCATCCATTCACCGATCCTTTGCTTGGCGGCATTCGGCTATTCACTTACTGCCGTTTGGTCCCTATGAGAATAGATCCACATGTTGGATCAGCTGAGTCGAAGTCCTTCTGCACTTCGGCTCAGCCAAACATACTGAGCATGTTCGGCTGACCGGAACGCAGTCGAAGGCAGCTGATGTACGGCTGGTTGCAGCCGCTGTACGGCTGAAATGAGCCGTTCAGATCCGTAGTGAATAGCCAAATGTTGTTCGGCTCACTTCACTACGGCTCGGTTATTCACTCGGCTGCCTCCAGCAGCTTAGTGAATAACCCTGTAAGTCTCATCATCCAAAGTGGCAACAGGACTTGTACTTCTAAATGGAATATAGCGAGGTGACATCACCGCCCTTGTAGTCCATCCATTCTTCCTCCCGTCCATGTTACTGAATGTCTGTGCCATGGTATGGACAGGGATGAGGAGCTCAGTAACTACAAGCGTGGTACCGTGATAGGTTGTCACCTGTGCAATAAGTCCATCCGTGAAATCTCCTTGCTACTAAATATTCCGCGGTCAATGGTTAGTGGTATTATAACAAAGGGGAAGCAACTGGGAACAACAGCAACACAGCCACAAAGTGGTACGCCACGTAACATGTCAGAGCGGGGTCAGCGCATGCTGAAGCGCACAGTGCGGAGAAGTCGCCAACTGTCTGCACAGTCAATAGCTACAGACCTCCAAACTTCGTGTGGCCTTCAGATTGGCACAACAACAATGCGTAGAGAGCTTCATGGAATGGGTTTCCATGGCCGAGCAGCTGCATCCAAGCCTTACACCCCCAAGTTATGACCCGCCACCCGGCTTCCTGATTGGCTAGGAAGCCGGCTCCATGCTCCCTCACGGCACTGCCAGTCAGAGGGAATCTCCCTCTGACCGGAAGTTCCGGTATTGGGGTAGCATTTGGGCGAGTACAAGTACTTGCCCAAATGCTCAGTATCAGCACTGCTTCCAGTATCGGTGCATCCCTAATATAAATTGATTGGATAGATTAGGTAGGTCCTCATATTACATAGTTTTGGCAAATCTAAAGTTGAGTTGACAACAGTTGTACGGTCAGATTGTAATGTGTATGGTGACCCCAACATAGTTTTTTTTACCTGTTAACCTGGCCATTACGTCTATTATTTTTTAACTTCCTTTACCAGGCCAAGCTGAGATAGAGGGCTGGGACAAACCATTTAACACTTTTCAGGGTGTTTACAACGGTCGTCTTTTATTCATTCACATAAACCCTTTATCCCAAAAGGAAAACTGGTTATAAAGTGTTAAGCTGAAGGCTTTAATTTGTTAGTCATTTATGTCAGGTCCATCTATATCTACTAATCCATCTGACACCACCCTCCCCACAGGGTGACATTGATGCTGTCCAAAGGTGGCTCCATTGCTCCTCCATAGAGTGGAGTCACCCTAAGACAGAAGAAGTGTGTACGTGGCCGGATCACCAGGTGAAAATAACAGAAAAAAATAAAATAAAACTAATGCAGCCACCCAGAGGAGTTCCGGGTGACACCCCACAGTGACGTCATTGCGTACGCGAGTGACATCATTGCGCTGTTACTTGCCGGCGGCCATCTCGGTGATGGACGCCGCAGAGAGAGGAGGGGACGTCACCCGGCGGGATAAGGTATGCCGCTGGGTCCCCTCCTCTCTAGAGTAAATGTCAGGCTCTCTGTCCTTGACCGAGTGCCTGACTTTTCAGAGTGGGGTGACACCAAAATGAATGGCAGTCATTTTGGTGTCACCCCTCCAATGGTCAAGCAAAACAGATGACAAACGCACTCATCAAGTCGTCACCAGCTTAGTGTGAGACAAATTTTCTTACATGCTAGCTTGTGAGTGTGCCAGGAAAATGTTTTGCTGTTTTACCCCTCCAATGGTATCACCTGGGTGCGGGCTGCACCCCCTCTTATGACGCCACTGCAGCCACCACATCCAAGGAGTGCTCAACCGAAATATATGACATTTTTGTGTTTGATATGCTCTAAGGTTGACATACATCTTAAAGGCACATTCCACCTCTTGACAAAAATGAATAAAAGCACCCTTTTGCAAACAGAAAAAAATGTGCCCGAAGCCACGTACAGCCGCGTCAAATTAAAAAAATGTACAGGAGCCTGCAGCGAGAAGCACCCAGCCAATCGGGTAAGTGGTGGTGGTGGGGGTGTAGGTTGAGGGTGAGGGCCATGGAATGGCACCATGTTCCATGTTACACCCTAAATAAGAATGTAACATGGTAATCAAGGTGGAATTAGCCATTACACTGTAACATACAAACACTCTCCTAGCTTTTGATATGCTTTCGTAATTGGCTAATGTTCAACAATTGGGCAATAACTGTGTGGTATTTCTCTGTGGCAACCTCTTCAGCCTCTCCGTAAATTTCTGAACAGTTCACAACCCTGTCCGCACATTGGCATACGCTTATATGGACCATGGCGCAGTCACATGACGTCCACAAACCAGCATCCAGAACGGTGGAAGCGGTGCCCTGTACATTTTCTGAGAAAGGGGTTTCCAGGAGCAAACCCGGAGCGCTCGTGTTACTCTAAAAAGGCAAAATCCACGTCTGAAGTCGGTTCACCAGGCTGACACTCTAACTAACACTCTAAAAAGTACAAAGTAACACTTACCTGGGATAGCGAGCCCAAGAAAGACGAGGATTGCGTACTGATGCATTGCGAACCCCTTTGTGTCCCCCCGATGTGTGGCTTTGTTTTGTAATCTCACTCAACGACGAAGCTGTCACTTCCTCATTTTTACAGTTCTGGGAAAGTACAAGGCAGGAAAATACTACAAAGCAAGAGGGAGGAGACAGTTGGCCAATGACAGGCTCTTGTATTACCTTTGTATGACCACTAGGTGTCAGAGCAGACTGTCTCCTGCTTGGGGGATGTAGGGATTGCCATTGCTTGGTGCACCTCCTGCGAGAACATGAACATGTGTATAAATTATATAAATTCCAGGAAATAACCGGCTACTTTCTAATATTAGTATCTATAGCACGGCTGACATCATTCCTATTGAAAGAGGAACTTCCCCCACATCCTGGATATTTTAAAATAAACGCATAGTAAAAATGTTATAACATGGCCAATTTAGAAGAAAGACATACAGGGGGAATTTATCAAATCTGAAGCAGTTGCCCATGGCAATCAATCAGTTTCTCTCTTCTGTTTATTCAGTTAAGCTTTGAAAATGAAATATAAAAGCTAATTGGTTGCCGTGCGCAGCTGCTCCAGATTTTGTCTGCTCCAGTTTTGATAAATTCCACTCACAGTACTTACCTTTCCATGCCTGTCCGCGGGCATCCCTTGTGCCACAATACCCCTGGAGTCTGCGGCCAGTGTCTGTGCCACTGTGTACCAGGAGTCTGCAGGCAGTGTCTGTGCCACTTTATCTCTGGAGTCTGCGGGCAGTGTCTATGCCATTGTATCCCAGGAGTCTGCAGGCAGTGTCTGTAACAATGTATACCAGGAGTCCGCGGGCATCGCCTGTGCCACAATATCTCAGGAGTCTGCGGGCAGTGTCTGTGCCACGATATCTCAGGAGTCTGCGGGCAGTGTCTGTACCACTGTATCCCAGGAGTCTGCGGGCAGTGTCTGTGCCACGGTATCTCAGGAGTCTGCGGGCAGTGTCTGTACCACTGTATCCCAGGAGTCTGCGGGCAGTGTCTGTGCCACGATATCTCAGGAGTCTGCGGGCAGTGTCTGTACCACTGTATCCCAGGAGTCTGCGGGCAGTGTCTGTGCCACCGTATCCCAGGAGTCTGCGGGCAGTGTCTGTACCACTGTATCCCAGGAGTCTGCGGGCAGTGTCTGTACAATGCATGTCTGTGCCACCGTATCCCAGAAATCTGCTGGCAGTGTCTGTGCCACCGTATTCCAGGAGTCTGCGGGCAG
>NW_017307085.1:791361-791590 GCF_000935625.1 Nanorana parkeri
CCAGGAGTCTGCGGGCAGTGTCTGTGCCACTGTATCTCAGGAGTCTGCTGGCAGCGCCTGTGCCACGATATCTTGCACGGAGTGTGCGTTGTGTTGAAATGCGTGTTTTTAGCCACATGGATGAGCGCACTGTTAGTTGGAAAGATCGCCTCCATCTATGAAGGAAGAAAACGAATTACATTGAGGGAGATTTATCAAAACTGGAGCAGACATAATCTGGAGCAGCTGT
>NW_017307086.1:0-513 GCF_000935625.1 Nanorana parkeri
TTGTCTCGTAGTAGTGTCAGCAGTGGCTGTAATAGGCGTTGTTGCAGCGTGTACCATGAGAGGTCTTGGTAAATCTGGAGCGGGGCTCCCTCAAAATTTATGTCCTGCAGGTTACGGGCCTTCCGCAATATTTCCTCTTTAAGTGAATAGTAGTGAAGTCTGCAGATGACGTCCCTCGGGGTCGATGATGAGCCCCTAGGGCGTAGTGCTCTATGGGCCCGGTCCAACTCCACCTTTTGTGTTGTGGGATTCCCAAGGACCGTATTAAACAGTGTCTGCAGCTTGATAGGGAGATCTTCCTGCCCATCTACTTCCGGTAACCCCTTAATCCTCAGGTTATTCCGGCGACCCCTGTTATCAAGGTCTTCCACTCTGCGTTGCAGCTCTCGAATCTCAAAGGAGTGGTCTACCGATCGAGATTGCAACTTGTGCACCTCTCTTTTAGTCGTCAGCAGGTCTTCCTCCACTTCCGTGGGCTAAGTGGCGGAAGTCTTCGCGAAGAGACTGTATTTC
>NW_017307086.1:1496-2930 GCF_000935625.1 Nanorana parkeri
GAAAGCACGTCTGGTTCAGGCGGCCATCAAACCACGCCCCTCTAGTTTTATGATGTTTTAATGCAGATATTAGACAAGTTGTTGCTTCGTAATGTAAAATGTACTGGCATTATAACTGTGCCTAGTGGAAAAGCCCACAATTAGGGTGTATGCATAGCATGGATGACAGAATTTTTCCAACAGATCTAATGACAGTTTCCATGAAGACGTGCAGTCACTAAAGCATTAAAGACAGCAGGGTAAGCCACAAAAACCAAAAAGAGCAGGAAACAATAGGAGGAAAAGGAATGGCAAAGGCAGGTACTAATGACTTCTATCCTATAATATTTAACCAAGCATAGACAGTCCCCGTGCAGACTATAGTAACATATTCACAGACACAGTGACACAGACAAGATTAGGACAGAAATTGACTCTGAACTGCTGTGAGGTGGAAAAGGAAGAACCTGGGAACAGGGAGATAATGATAACTGTGGGCAAAGTGTAATAAAATCTATTTGCTAAATTCTCCTGCAGCACAACTACACAATCATAGCAAAAAGTGACTTGAGGTTTCTCAATGAAAAGTAATGTTACTGAAAGATATTTTGAGCTTTGCCAACTTAAAAAAAAGAAAGATAAATATAGCATAAACTTTCTACATACCAATAGTTTGATTCCTAACATTTCAATTTATGTAGATAAGTACTTTGACGAGAAGTGTTTCCGTCACCTCAGCACTCCAGTAGACACAAATACGTGTTATGGAAACTTATGAGGGAAAAATCATTAAAGAGTATCAAAATACAAAAATCTAATATTTTGCAGCTTACCAGTCCTTAGATGGGGTGCCTGCATTAGTTTTAATTTTTCAGGCTTGTTTTCCTTTATTTTGACTTGGCAGTCTTGCAAATAACATTCTTCCAGTTCCTTTGGATCTACATTAATTTTTACATTGTTTCTATGGAGGGTGTCACACAGGCTGGACGTCAAATATGTCTGCATATGTTCATGTCTATTACATGGTGGATTGATAGGACTAGAATGATAAGGATGTTTATGACTTCTTCTCGGCTCACAGGAAATGACAAGGACAGTTCGGCAGGGGTTGACTGGCAACTTTTAGCCCAGGTGGCAAGTACAACCCAGAGGCCCATGGTGCAGCAACTTGGCTCCCTTCCCGCTCTACCTCTTCCCCCGCCTTCTCCCCGCCCCTGTCTGCCACTTTTACCATCCATGTAACAGTAGTAGGGATCAGGTGAATATTTTAAAAAAAGGGTTTATTTGATGTTCCCGGGGATAAAATGTCCCCGGGAACATAAAATAAACCTTTTTTTCTTAAATTGTGTCACCTTACCTTGGCCTGGTGGTCAGTGGGGGGGCTCCATGGACGCTAGTTATGGGGTAGTCTGCTGTGGCTGCATTGGCTCCCTCCTCCGCCTCTCTGCATCAGGC
>NW_017307086.1:5437-5661 GCF_000935625.1 Nanorana parkeri
GGGCAATTGCCACCCTGCCCCCCGACCCAGTCCGCCCCTGCAGTTCGGATAAGATCAACAGGTGTTATCTGTACTTGCTGAAAATGATCTTAACATGATGTGAAAAACGAATGCAGCAACCATAAAGACTGGTAAGCTGAAATATACAGGGTTACTGACGGGAGTCTGAAGTTTTTAGAACAGGTAAGTGGTGATAGGAGGGGGATGAGCTAAATGTCGTCCCC
>NW_017307086.1:6020-25814 GCF_000935625.1 Nanorana parkeri
ACTGGAATACTAATTCAGTCACAATGAAGCAGTGGACGTTACAACATCACTTGTTATGACAGCTTTGTTCGAAGTGATGAGTCTATCACAGCAACGCAGTGGCTATTTAATTGAGAATTCAATGTTGGTCAACATGGGGTCGTTCCCAGTTGCAACACGGTCCTCAGGTGGGTTGAACATTTCAGAACAACCGGAAACATTATGAACAAGAAACCAACAGGCCCCGCCCGCACTGCAAGGATGCCGAGTACCGTGTACTACCTGTTCTAAAAACGTCCGACTCCCGTCGGTCACCCTGTATTAAATGTTTGGTTTTAGGTTTAGATATGCTTTAAGAGGGATTTTTTTTACCTAAGTGTGACTTTCAGTGTTTATTTAAGCCTTCTGAATGCTGAACGAAACTTTCAGAGTTATTTACAAAAGGGTGAAGAGTTTGGAGAAGGCAGGAGAAGTGAACAATCAAGGACAACATAGCTGAACTGGAAAAAATCTCCAATTCAGCTCACTTTCCAGCTCAGCTATGTTGTCCTAGATTGTTCACTTCTCCTGCCTTCTCCAAACTCTTCACCCTGTTGTGAATAGCCCTGTAAGAGTTTTGGTTACATGTTTGACAGCATAGTAAGCATTCATAGTTGAGTCCATCTAAAATGAGTATTTCAGAAATACGTTTTTATAGGCTGTATTGCCCACTGGCTTCTTACCGGCAACTTTAGCAGAGAAGATTTTCTTCTAGAGCACTTGGATGTTACTCCTCAGTTGAGTGGTTATCTTGTAGCAATAGGATTCTCATCCTGAAATTACTGTAACATAAAATACATTACTTATACATACATCAAGGAGAGTAAAACACCTATCTTTTGGCTGAGATAGGTCAATAGGTCAGAAAATTTGAGCAAAAAAAATGTCTCTATTGGATTCCCTGAAATATCATCTTCAGGAACAGATCTTTTAAAGTGATATTAAAGTCAAAAGATTTTGAAGCTATTTTAAATACTGATGAAAGCACTTACAATGGATGCTGCTTCTTGATGTTTAAAAGTTTTAGTTTCCTGCAGAATCAGCTGGTCCTGAGCGCACTGGCCGAGATTTTCTATTTTAGAGTGGCTACTTTCCCTTGCAGGGTCCTATGGAGCCACCCTTATGTGTCCTAGTAAGCAGACACATAAAGACAAGCTACTCCCCTCCCCCAGCTCCCCTCTCTCCCTCTTCCCTTCCCTTAGCTAGTAGATGGATAGTTGCTGAAGACTGTGCTCTTCCTTGTCTTCTTGTACTGGACAGGATGTTAGTGTTCCCACAGGTAGTTCAGGTAGGCTGAGCCAAGAGAGTTGGAACAGTTCAGAAATATTATGACAATAAGTGCTTGGGTGAAAATTTAAAGAAATACTTTGTTAGGCAATGTATATTTGTTTGATCTGTATTTTTTTGGTGTTTTGGTGCAATTAAATGTTTACTATCTTTGCTTGACAACAGATTTGAGCACTAAAAACTAGCAGAACCAGTTTAGTAGAATTCAATCCTGTTGCTTATTCCTGTCTGGCATTTCATCTGCCCCTGTGATAACATGCCTGCTTTGACGGTACTGATTAATTTTACAGTGCTGCCTGTACTGTAAAATGTTGCTATTCAAACTTTTTTTTTTTTCTACTCAAGATCCTTTTAAACCCTTAACCAGTCATATAGTTAGTTGTTCTATCTATGCCTAAAACATTAAATCACAGTACACAGGACATACTTAGCACGCCATGTTCCCACCCCTGACGCAGCAATTTTGACATTTAGGACAACAGTAGCCGCTGCTGGCAAAAATAGACCTTCTGACCAGTTTGTAAACGCTGTTCAGTATCATGATCCAAAGGGGTGAGCTTCAATCTGAATATCATGTCAGGTAAAGCAACCTTACAAGAAAAACTTTTATTAAAACAATATTAGTTCTTATTTAATCCCTTAAAACCCATTTCTTAACCTTAATCAGCTCTAATAAATGCCTTTGCCCTTAGCTATTTTTCTGCTAAATTTCTATTTTTACATTTTTATTCATTTTGGTCCTGAATTTTTTTAGTGTTCAATTTAAAAATGAGCAAAATAACTGTTTTTTTTATTTCATTAGTAAATATCTTTATAATGCTTTGTTCCATAAACATAATTTAGTGTAATTATAAAAGGGACAACGTTTAAAATAAAATATATACTTTTTATTTACTGCAACATTCCCGTTTGCATATATTTTTGAAGAGAATATCAACCAAAGAGCCTTGTTTGTTACCCCTCCCCCCACAAATTTGTATTAGTTTGTTACCTTAAGTAATGAAAAATGTATTGCTGAATGAACAGGCCCTTGAAAGTGCGTGAGAGCTGAAGGGGTTAAAAGCCTTAACAAAAAACCTTAAGCCACCATAATTTCTTTCCCATATCTTTCCCATTCACTCTAATTCAAACAGTAGAAATGTTTACTGAGATGGTACATTTTGCCAAGAGTTTAGTGAACTGAAATCAGTAAATTTTGCTGATGCCTACTGATGATGACTCAGCTTATCTTCTGGTTCTTGGTATGTCTTTCATCAGCCCATAACTGTGTGCTCATTTTTCTGACTGTTGCATGCTGTTACCTTGCCTGTTAATGGATGACATTTTTCCAGGTAGTCCTGTACTAAGACTGATAGGCTGGTAGTGACTTTTGCCCTTATCACTGATATCCATCGGAATGCTATCTGCTTAATCTTGTCTGAGTACTGGTACTTAGCCTGCCTGTCTGTTGTTGTTAGTGGGACAAACACAAGGGAAGAGCCCAAGGGGTGTTCAGCAGTCATAGGTTAAGGCTAAACACTGGGTACGTTTTAGATGCCATGACCCAGCTTAAACCTTTGCCAGTCATTGGTAGCGCAGGATACATTTTTCAGTTCATGTCTTTTAAGATGCTTGGCAGTTTTTTCCCTGTTCCAATTCCTGTCTCCATTCAGCCTAGATTCCCCACTATGCTTCTGTTCTTGGGATCCAACATAAAAGACATTAAATTCCCAAAATTGAGCAGCAGCCCCTTAATAGAAATCTGCATGCAACACCCAAGCTTTCTTTAGACTTCATACTTCTATAGGCACACCTGAATGGTGATGCCCCTTTTGTACGTTCTCTGCCCCTTTGTATGAAATTATTTTATTGAATAATAACACTAAAGTGTGTCATTGGGGGAAACATGCTGTCTGATTTATTTAAATGTGTACCTTTCAACTGTAAAGACCAACAACACAAGAGAAAGGAAAGATGGTTTCATGTTTGTTAAATAAGAATGTAATGGGAGCAGAAATATATGTGATGCTCACATCATGGGACTATGATTGGACTTTGCATATGCTTGTGTTCTGATTTAGTGAGCTGGATGGTTAAGGCTTTTAAATTTGTTTTGGTTTTATTTATTGTTTTCTGACGGCCAGATTTGTGGTGACTGGGTCTTATCTTTTGTGTGCTTTTTTTGGTTATTGTTCTTGTCATAGAAGTAATTGTTTACTGATTCAGCCTGAGTTGTGTAAACCGGGCTATTTATAGTTATATGCTTACTTCAATGTTGTTACTATATCCTTCTATGTATTTATTGATTATAAGTATTTAATAAAGGCTGGGGCCAGTTTTACGCCACTAATAGTCTGTTTGACTGTATTTATTATATATGCAAAAGTCACTGTGCTGTCTATAGTCCCATGAGTCTTCTAACTCCAACAACTCAACAACTCATGCACACACTTCCCATATAGTTGATTTACTGAATTTAGCCATAATTGTCCAGAACTATCCTAAAGAGGAAAACATAAAAAGAGCAAATAAATAAAAGTTTGTAAATTCTGAAGCTTATTGCTCATATGGGCTAAAAATGTTATCGTCCACCTAAAGATAGCGGTGGCGTCACACTTTCTGCTTTTATTTATTAATACACTGTATTTTAACCTGTTTTTCATATATCTAATAAATATTTAATAACTACTGTAAATACAGGTGAAACTCGAATAATTAGAATATCGTGCAAAGTTCATTTATTTCACTAATGCAACTTAAAAGGTGAAACTAATATATGAGATAGACTCATTACATGCAAAGCAAGATAGTTCAAACCGTGATTTGTCATAATTGTGATGATTATGGCTTACAGCTCATGAAAACCCTAAGAACCCCAAATCCACAATCTCAGAAAATGAGAATATTACATGCAATCAATAAAACAAGGATTGTACATAGAACAATATCGGACCTCTGAAAAGTACAAACATGCATATGTACTCAGTACTTGGTTTGGGCCCCTTTTGCAGCACTTACTGCAATTACTTTTGCACGATATTCTAATTATTCGAGTTTCACCTGTAAATACTATCCAAAATATAATACTGTATTATTTTCATAAAAAGCCAGAGAGGGTATGCACTATAAATAAAAGATTGTTTCTTTAAAAAGTGGGTATGTTTTATTTATATGCACTCTGCCATTTGCTTTGCAATGTTACAGGCTTTTCTGAAATACTCTGCTTTGTTTACACACATGTTCACTGTGGACGTTCATGTAGGAGTTGTGGCAGTTTGCAATATATATAATTGTGCTGTGTTATACATACTTCTTACTTTCAAATATGTTTAATAATTTCTCCATTATCCATCACTCAATCCCCTATGATTATTTTGGACCACTACCTCATGAAATGGTTACCTGAAGTGGCCTTTATTCAGGGGCAGTGCTGAGCCAGCATCTCCAAAACCAATGTCAGCAACAGCAGCAGCCAAGAGAATACAGAGGAGAGCTTAAACTTAAAAAACTTTATTGGGAGCAGTCCCAGAGGCTTCAGAAACAATGATTAGGTGAACCAAACACCCAAAGTGACAGCAATTTCAGATCAGACTGGACCACCCAGTTTCAAGTAGTAAAGTTGCAGTCGCGGACGCATTACCCCAATGCATAGTGATGAACAATCAGAAATGTGGTGCCATTAATTTTGAATAGTACCCAATCACACTTTGCAAATGCATCTCAATGCATGTGCATTTCAGTTCACCACAAATGAGGTGGGTTGTAGTGCTCTGCACTGAAGAAAGTTTCCTGTCCAATTTTTTATTCTTTGTGGTATTCTGGCAGCACATTCTAAATAAATGGCTTAAATTGGCACAACTTTCATGAACACACAAAATAACACACGTTAACATGAGTGCTATAACACACCACTACCCAACAGCCAGGTGTGAAGGGGGCCTCAGGGTTGATTGAAGGGAAGATTAGTTGGTATGGGGGAGCCAAGTGAAGTTCAAAGTGTAACTTCACCCTAGAAGTAATGAACTTACTAGACATATACTACATATACCTTATGGAATTTATTGTGCCATGTTTTTTTTTTTCACATTCCAGTCTTTTTTCAATCAATGCTTGAAAGTTCAGACTAGTTTCAGCAATATCATGCAAGCCATGGTGTTGTTTCCACCATACACTCTAAATCCTATCATTCACAGGATAAGGGCAAAGTAGAAGCTCATTCTCACCGTTTCCTAGTCAGGATGCGCAAACGGAATATGTCAAAACTCTTCCAGTGCCAAATGGGCGTTCATTTCAAAGAGACATCCCATGCGAGTGCAAAGCAAAGCTCAAAAACAGAGTTCTGTTAAAAAAACAGTGCTAAAATCAATAAGTTGAATATGTCAGTATGTTATTTTTACTTGCCTGCATTACTGGATGGCTGTCAGTTGCGTTGGTGGCTGTGGCCATGTATTTTCACTTGGGATTTAATGCACAATTTTTGAACAGTTTTTTGGAAGTCTGGGTGCCAGGTTTACAGAATAATAACAACAGATGAACAAGGAGAAAAACAGTTTAGCCTAGCTGTCTAAAGAGTGTGCCTTAGAAGAAAAGTTTGCTTGTAAAATATTATACTGCACCTTAACCCCTGATATCAAACATCCATCACCATTGCAATTACTGTGTGCTCAAGGGACCCAGTTTTCCAGTCTTCCACTTAATTCTTCAGGGGCTAGTACTAAACCTTAAAAAATTATTTTCTGAGACTTTAAGCTAAAATAATAAAAGTGTCTTCATCTTGAGCAACCATTTTTATCTATGGTCATATGAATAAAAGGATTTCCTATGCAGGATGCTCACATTATGCATTCCGTACAACAGAATAATTTGTAGAGATGTGAGAATGTCTTGCGGCACAGATCAGAAATTATTCATAATATTGTTTCAACAATTTGTTTTCCAGTGGATCCATTTACACATCTTTTTTTTTTTTTATTTCTATCTGGAAAAAGTAATTTAAAGAGAAGAATATCTTTTTAAGAGTAAACTCCTTTTTATTTGTAGATTTTGTGAATGTGATGCCATTATTTGCAACTCTAGGCAATTTAGCCCTGAAAATGTGAGTTTTTTTAACAGTTATATTTACCAGGTCTTGGCACATGAACAAACATATTTCTGGTTGATTTGGGATGCCTGAATACCAAGATACGGTGAGTTAGGAATGCTGTTTTACTGAAATGCTACCCATTTCACTTTTCCTGGTTTACAGTTTAAATTAGATCCCCAGTATCCTAAAAAAATTTGAGAATTTAGAGGTTGGAGAGGGGTATTCACAGCCAGCTTTTGTTCACATTTTCCACTAAAAGGTTTATCTATAATTTTCAGCACAGCCATACTGTAGGCAAATGTTCTGACACATCCCACCACTAGATGGAGACAAGAAGCATAGGAATTTCCTATGCTCTTTTGCTCCATCTAGTGGCAGGAATGCTGTGTTAGCTGTATTTATCCAGCATATCCCTGGGCAGAAGATTTATAAATAGACCCCTACTTGTTGACTTCATTTAAATCTATAAGGATTTTACTGTCACCCTGAGATGTGAGGATGGCAGCAGGCCCCAGCACCAGAGACTTTCTACTCTGGGTCAAGATATTTTAATAATGCAGGTGAATAAATACTCTTTACCCTATCTATTTAACCCCAACCATTTTTACAGAAACTGGGGTTTCTTTTATCCTTTTTGAACATAAGATCAATGTTTCACAAATATGCCCTAAAGTTCCTGTGAGGGTAGTTTCTTTTTATGTTACACAGATACATACAGCTTTGTGCCTTGTATGCTTGAGTTTGTTTCATTGTGCATTGTTTTTAATGCATGTGAGTGTATAGTGTGCATGTGTTTTACTGGATGGTTTATTTATGTTGTTGCTTGAAAAGAAAAAAAAATAACTTTCGACACTTTCTATACTGTGCTACATTAAAACACTATTACTAGTCACCTCTATGGGACCCAAAAGGACATAAAACATGGTAAACAGGTTTTTGGACATTTAAGGCCATACATGTTATGTACACTAGAGAGTACAGGTAGATGTTTCCTGCAAGAATTAAGAGATCACAGATGATACAGTAGTGTAAAATAGGCCAGTAGCAGGACAATTTGTGTTGTCTTTTTCCCTATTGGCTAAATGAGACACAAAAAGCATAACCAGGAAGAATAATAACATTTCCTTGCTGGAGATTAAGTGGAAACATAGGAAAAACTTGGATAATACAATAACAGGGGATGAAAACCATTTTAGTAAAAAAAACCTCTAGGTATCTGTCTTCTGAATAATGGAGCCATACAATAGGGATGTTGCATCTAGATGGTCCATATAGTTAGGAATGTATTGTAAGAGTTGTTTTTGAATGCCAACATTTTGCTCCATTGTACATTGGTTATTGCAATTGCTCTGATGTGATGCTCTTGATGGTTTGGTAGAACAATGAGATACCCTCGCAAAGAGGTCTTTGGGTCATTCAAAAAGGAGTATAGTTTGGAGTTCATTAAGGAATAACATGCAATGTTATTGAGTGGTGAATTTGAAATTAAATATAGTGATCTAAAGCATGGAGATGGAATTTATGAGCCAATACAGAGAATGGTTTGATTTGGTCAGTTGTAGAAATGTGGTCAATAATGTGGATACCTCTCCAAGTCCAAGGTTCACCTTCAATTGTGGCATGGTGATGTTGAGGAAAAAAACTGCCAAATAAATTGAGGGACATCCCAGCTAGTTGATGTCTTGGCATGTGAAGCTCAAGAAAGGATAGACAGGTTGCTAAACATATACAAAAAAACAGAATAATAAAAACAAGGCTCCTGAGAAATTTCCCAGGCAGCATGTACAGCTTGAGTTGCATAAGTGGTGGGTGTGTGTGGGTAGGGGGTGAGGGAGTGAAGTTAGTAAAAACTAATATGAATACAGAAAATGACTCTATTAAGCAGTCCCAGCAATTCAGAGTATTAGGGCCCTGCAATATTGTGGTAAATAGCACAGGGCAGAGATTAGTTCCAATCAGAGGTCACTCCTAAGGAAGCCACCGATTTTGGTATAGGAGTGTAATCAGGCAAAATGCCCCACTCTTTTAGTACCATAAGCCCAAATTCCGTGGAGGAGATAGTAATTTTCCCTTATCTGTTAATAATTAGTTTTGTTGGATACCCCGATTTACAGATGATTCTATTAATCCTTAATGCTTTAGTGACAGGAATGATTTATTTTCTGACCTGATTGGTAAGCTAAGATAGAGCCACATATAACAATAGGTGTCTGAATTTCACAGGATGCAGAGTATCCTTTCTGGAGCTATCATAGCCTGTTCCTTGATATAGTAGAAATGAAGCCTGGAAAGTACATCTCTGGGTACATGCTCCAACAGAAGTTTCAGTATTGTTATAGTAATTGATATATTAATATTATTCCTTTGGTAACGATCCTTAATGTTTACCATTTTCATTTGTAATCAATCAATTTCATAATGTTATTAACTAAAGTGGTCGACTAACTCATTATGTGCTGTAGAGAAATCTGGCATTTCATTCTGTACAATTCCCAAAGTCCTGAATGGGTAAATCAATTTTAGTAAACATAGCAGGTATATTCTGGTGCACGGATTGCCTCAGAGACAAAAGCATTCCAGGGTGGCATCAGATACAGATTGATTAGAGACGAGAAATGTTCTATCTTTGGCTGTAAGGCTGACTGTGTTGTGCTAGTAAGGATCAAGGAACTACTTGTTAGTAGAGGCTGAGGATCTCTTCCCTCCTCCATTTCTGTTTAGCAGGGCTGCAAAGTATTGAGGAATCTAGGAGGGAGGCATATTTCTGCGGCATTTGGACATAGTGTGCTGTGTCTCCAGTCATTGCTCTGCCAATTTGTGCAACTGGAGAGGGTCCCTGTCAGCTATAATTTTGCTTTGTGGGTCACTGAGGCATAGTGCCTAGAAGATTGCAGCCACTCTGTTCTTGTCAGGTCATGCCCCCCAGGCAGGACAATTTTCATGAGCGAGGCTAGGCCCAAATTTGCTACAGTCATGGAGCAGTGGCTGGGGTTTTACTACAAGAATTAAGATACTTCATTGGATACAGCAATGAAAAACTGACCAGTAGCAGGAGAGTTTCAATTAGGGATAAACTGTCAAAGTGGTGTATGCATAACTTTTTTAATCTATGGGGATTGGGTGTGGTGAGTATGAGTGATATAATTTGATGTGGTTTAGTTGCACACTGTTCTTGGACTTTTTTTCTCTTAAACAATACAGCCATGTACTGCAAACAAAAGACAGCTCCAAGAATAGATGTTGTGTAACAACTGAATTCTTCACAGAAACAATTGCTGCACAAGCGACTGATATTACAAGCTAGATACTGTTTATTTCTAAAGGACTGCAGCAAAAATAAAAAAAGTTTTCTATGGACTGGACAGTAAAAGTGTCCCTTGACATTAAATCAACCACAAAATAAAATGTAAGACAAAAAACAAGAACAAAAAAAAAGGCAGTGAAGTGGTTGATTGTCCAAAGAGATAGCAATTAAAATTAGAGTATAGTTTCCTGCCTAATCCTAGGCTCTTCCAATGTAGCTTGTCAGTTTTCCTTATCCCTTACCTACAGCAGCGTTTAGGACGCTGACACTATGGCTGCCCTGTGCCTTTTTCAAAGCGAGGGGACTGGCTTAGCCAAATGGCCCCTTATTGGCCCTTTAAGTCTTCTGAGACCACAAATCTCGAACACGTATGATTCGTCTCAAATCCATAGTAGCAGCAAACCCAAACCTCATTCCTAATTATAAACAAGTTGATCAGAACTAAGATATGGAAACACTGTTGCCATGGGTATGAAGTATTGGGTGTCAGTGGCTCATGTCTTGGAATATCATGCTTCATGGTCTTGGAATACCATGCTTCGAGAAAAGCAAGAGTTTGCCTTGGAGACTGAAAGGTCTTTTTCTATGGTCAACAAGATATTTTGTTGTAGCAGTTGAAATATTGCACTGCTGGACTGTAGTAAATTCAGTCAGATTTGGTATGAAAATAGGTAATAAATAGTTTTTCATATTTAGATCTAAACATATATGTTAAAGACAGTGTAAAGGCAGTTTTTTTAAAGTCAGAGCTTAGGGTGATATTAAAGTCAAAAGATTTTTAAACTATTTCAATTGGGATTTAAATCACTTACAATTGATGCTGCCCCATGATGTTTGAAAGTTTTAGTTTCCTGCATTTATTAGGCATGATTACATCCTCATTCAGGAATATGATAAGCGTCTGGAAGAACCTATTACCTGAGGATTCTGTGTCAAAAAGGGAGATGGTTGCTGGTCTGGTAGCGAAAGGCAAGATGGGCACTTGCCTTACGGCGCCAGGGAACAGGGCGGAAAAGTCGCCCGATCGAGAGTCTCAAGACCAGACTCTGTGTGTGGGCTGCCGCTGCGGGCGGGCGGGTGGCATCTGAAGAATACGGCGCTGACCTGTGCTGTGCAGTGCAGTCTCACTCACGTCTCAGAGTGACACTCAGTCTCACTGAGTGTCTCGTCCTTCCTTGGCTACGTCAGTGAGTGACGTAAGTGGCCCCGCCCCTGGTTCCCCTGGCCGCTCAGCCGCATCACATGAAGGACTGGAGCGAGGGCTGCAGGAGGCGGAGCAACGGACGGACCGGACCAGCAGGCAGTGTGGCAGCAGTGGCGTCATCCTGGAGGTGACGGCGACCTGTTGAGGGACTCGGGAGCCGCCCGGTGCACACATTTTGAAGTTGTAACAGAGCGAGGAGGAGGAGGCGATTTCACCCTCTCTTGGTGACCCACGGTCGTACTCGTATCGGGAATCGGGATCAGGAGCTGGCTGAAGTGGGAGCGGTATGTAATGTAACAACATATATACAGTATATTGTATTGTGTATTGTATAATATATTGTGTAAAGTGTATTGTATTGTGCATTGTGTATTGTATTGTATTGTGCACTGTATAATACAGCGGCACAATGCTGAACACCAGCAGCTATAGAGGAACAACAAATCCCATCAATAATACATTATACAGGCTGTTTAATATATTATTGCTGGGATTTGTTGTCCTCTATAGCTGCTGGTATTCTCCATTGCGCTGTATAATGTACTATTGCTGGGATTTGTAGTTCCTCTATAACTGGTCAGTGGTAATCTGCATTGCGCAGTATAATCATTATACAGCGCAATGGAGAATACCACCAGCTATAGAGGACTACAAATCCCAGCAATAGTACATTATATACAACGTGTGTGTGCGTGCGTGCGTGCCGGGGGGAGGGGGGGTGTCAAAATGCAGCTTCGCCTGAGTTGGCAAAAATCCTTGCACCGGCCCTGGGTTTGCCCCCTCCAACTGGCATTCCCTCCTTTATCTACTATTCTATTTCTAATCCTCATGTTTCTTCTCTTTGATAAATTCTTTCCTGGTTCTCTTACTTCTCTTACTTGAAAGATAAGGGGTGAGTGAAAGTGGGGGAAAGGAGAGGAAGGGAAAGAAGGAAAGGAAAATAAATAAATAAATAAAAAAAAAAAAAAAAAAAATATAAAAAAATTGTCGTCTGGAGACGGCAACCCGCAGATGCTGCAGTGCCGTCCGTCCGTTTTTTTACTACGGGCGGACGGCAAGAGGTTAAATGTAAAATTTTCTGCTGTCCTAATCCAGACATCTTCATGCTTACAGTACGGCCCCGTTCACACTTAGCGATTTATCGCGCGGAAATTCCCGCGATATTGCGGCAAATTACCGTGCGATATCGCTCCCCAATGCTTCTCAATGGGGCAAAGGGTCCTGCTGTCGCGGGTCGTGTGTCGCTACTGCAGGACCCTTTTTGGAGCGTATTTATCCGCGATTCAAGCTTTGCTCAATGCAAGCATTTGCGTGATATCGCGCTGCAAATCTCGCGATATCGCGCAAAATGCAACTCACTCGACAATCGCGCGATTTGCATATCGCGGAGTGTGAACGGGGCTTTAGGGAGCTGGCATGGTTTGTTTTTCAAGTGCACATTTCTAGAGGCATCCACTTTCTTAGCAAAAACACTAATTTTGTCCGTATGCAGAGCAGCCCTCAGGGAGTGGAAGCATGTTATCTCCTACATTTTCAGCATGAAGATCTCTGGACTGGTGGGCTAGGTCAGTGTAATATATGTAAATATACTCGCCTCCCTGAACCTGGAATTCCACTTTAAGCCTTTCAGTCTTTGGAATGCAAGCACAGGCACGCTTCTCATATCACAAACAATGTAGAGGCGAGCAGTGCAAGACTCCTTTCTGATGGAGCTCTGAGCATAGGGAAAAGTTCCGATTTCACTTCCCTTCCCCTGCGCAACACTGTGTGACACAGACTTCACTCAATTGAACTGTGTTTACTGCCTACCCCCTCCCCCCCCCGTTTTTTACACCACTGCACTCCGTACCTACCTGGACCTGCTGCAGCTCTTTTTCAGTCTTTCAGATTGTCCTCCTGATCGCTGTTGCTTCCAGGCTGCCAACTCCTGCAGGATGTTTCTGCACTTCCCACGCTGCCTTGAGCTAGTACACAAATGGGATTCCTCCAGCTCTCTCACCGCGGTGCCTTCTGGGAAATGGAGTTCCCTGAACGGCCCCACCCCCTGCTACAGTGTGTTCACTGGTCTGTCCCTCTGTCTGAACCGCGGTCGGCAATATCATTTGAAATGTTTTAAATTATATGATTAACTTGTAAATCTGCTCTTATGCTTAATCTATATTATTTGTTATTGAAAATTTAAAACTTATGTAGCGCCCTAGTGGAAAGGATGCTATTAAATTTAGTGTTTAATCAGATTGTATGTGATCTGATACTAATTTGTAATTTGGTTCATGTGGTTTTTTTACCCTAAACAATCTATCATTGCTTGCCATCTGTCTGCTGTCAGAGATACTGCAGGGTGTGTCCTGGTTGATAGAACAGAGCAGCCAATGGGATTGGTAGGAGTAGAAGTCCTTCCCCAGCCAATCACTATTGAACGATGGCCAGTGGTGCATGCTGGGGGAGGAGATAAATACTCAGGTAGGGTCTATGTGAGCTCCTCTCTTCCTCTCAGACTTGCTGGGAGGTTGCGCTGGACTGCCTAAGTGGGCCAGGCCTCAAAGCCTGGGGACTAGCTATGGAATCACCCTGGAGCCTGGTGGCAGCAGGTCTAGTGGTTGTTACTGCTAAAGACAAAGATCAGTAACTTCTACCTCAAGTAATGCAGTGTCAGGTGCTTGACCTGCTGTGCATGGAAGCTGCAACCACACTCTCTCTGAAAAGCCATCTGGATCCACAACAGAGGTTTCTTATAGAGGAAAGACAGGGAGACCCATTATTTCTTTTTACTGTAGATCACACCTTCGGAGCCACCAGTAAATATTTGGTACACTTAAATAAAAAAATTTTTTTTAAAAAGCTATTACCTTGTAATGTACAGAATTTACCATTAAAGCATATCTAAACCCAAAAGCAATAATTTATATATTTCGACATACCAATCCCTAAATGTGGTGGCTGAATTAATTTTCATTTTTTGTTTTGCAAGTGTTATTTGCTCATATATGTCTAGGGGAACAGTAAAATCAAGTTTTGCTTACCTTATCCCTCACTCCTTCATCTTTCCTCCTCTCCATGCAACTGATCCCTGAAGCTGCATCTCTTTGGCATTCTATCCAGGGGTTGTCATCACTAACATTGCAGGACCAGCAGTTTTGCCAGGGGAACCTCTGATGCTCCGGAAAGGGTGAATTTTAGCATCCTCACTTACAATACAGGTTGTGATGACATCAGAATGTGACCACTAGGCAGAGGCACCAGTTGCATGGGCAGGAGGAACCCTGTGGGAGCGGGAAATAAGGTAAATAAAACTGCATTGTAATGTTAGGCTATACTAAAATGAACATTAACCCTTAGGCCTCATTCACTCTGCCATATAATACTATATAATAATAGCTGCGTATGGAGCCGTAATTTTGCCCTGCATTAGCCCTCATTCACACTAGAAACGGCCGGCACGTACAGCTCCGTGCTGCGTGCACGGCCGTATCGGACAGCTCCCGGGAAGGACAGGTGCTGCGTGTGATTAGTACACAGCCCCTGTCCTTCTCTATGGGAGTATGCGGCCATACACACCCTGCTCACGGCCGTACACACCCTACTCACCTCAAGTGCAGGTCCATGCGGGTGCGACACGGCCGTCTCCGACCAGTTGTTATTCATTGGCCGGGACCTGCAAGAAGATTCTAGCAGGTACCAACAAATAGGAAACAGTTGGGTGGAGCTAGCTGTCACTGCTAGCTCCACCCAATTGTTTGTTTCTTTTTTTTACTTTTTTCAATTATCTTTACTTTATTTTTATTTCTTCAATAATCTTTAATTTTTTTAATTTCAATTTATCAATTACTGTATTTACATTTGTAACCTTTTTTTCTACTTTTTTTCAACTTTCTTCATTGTTTTTCTATTCTGTTCGGAAACACTGAGATACCAAACAGAATACACGAGCCGAATGCCATATGAGAATAGGCCGAATGGCAGCGAGTAGCCTGCTGGAGGTTCGGCTCAGCCAGATGTTGGATTGGCTGAGTCGAACTCATCCTGCACTTCAGCTCAGTCGATCATGCTGAGCATGTTCGGTTAAACCGAAGCCAGCCGAGGCAAGCCGATGTACGGCTGATTTCAGCCGATGTATGGTTGAAATTAGTGGTACAAGCCTGAAGTGAACTCCGGGGTCGGTTATTCACTCAGCTGCCTTCAGCAGCTTTGTGAATAACCCTCTTAATGTCCCAAAATAATACTTAGGTTCTATAGTGATCTTACATCTAAAAGTATCAGTATTGCGCTATACCATCAGACACATAACCCAGATACAAAGTATATCAAACTTAAGATTTTCTAGTTGCAGCCCCTGAATAAGCATATAATCTCATATGAGAGAAGAGATTGCATTTTTCTGAGTTGGTATTTGCTGTGAGGATGTGACAACAGAACTCTCGTTGATTACCAAAATATAGGCTACCCCGCTTTTAATATAAATTTGGACACAAACAGAACAATGGTCCTACAGCATGAGCCAATGACAGTTAAATTATTTCACATTAGTTTTCTTATTTTGTTTTTAGATTATGGACATAGAAATTGGGTCTGATTCAGACAATTACTGTGAACAATCACATATGATGTAAATATATGCTTTCAGCCAGGTTCTGCTTTAATAAATGAGGACAGATAGTGGCAATTGTGGATATACTCTTGAGAGCATTTTGTTCTAATTAGGTAATGCTATTATAGTGCAATTATTTAAGGCTTTAAAATGTTGCTTCAGTTAATGCACATAATGTACTAAGCTTACTATAGCCAAGGCAGACCAGCCAGGAGGTGTGAGCAATCCACATGGCTCAGTTGCGTAGTCCTTTTGTAATTCAATTAAGCATTCTAATTAACAAAAAACAAAAAAAAATAAGCTATAAGAATAGATACATAATAGTACCTACATTTTATTGATACATTAGATGCACAACTTTTTAGAAAATATTCTAACCCATATTAGTTTGTCTGAGATACAAATGTTCCTGAAAGACATCACTAGCAATGTATAATCCAGTCCAGAAGTTGACCCACATCTTTGTAAATGAAAACAGTAAAAAAAATGAATGTTTTTGTAAACATTTCTTATCTGTAAAAAATATTGATAATGTTGATATTGTTGAAATGACATAATACAAAATAACATTTTCATTAAAAAGCCCCTTGACCTTCCCCTCCTCTTGAACTATGTGCACCTAACCATTCCCTAAAAGAATGACATACTTCTTAAATTGTCATCTAAAATGTAATCCAAAAACTGTGCTAAAATACTTAACCTGACCCACCCCTTTTTCCAACCCTAATAGTTAACCTAACATTTTTCAGTATTCAGCGCTGCGGTACTTTGACTGACATCTATTCCGTCATGCAACGCTGTACTGAAATGAATTTTATTCCCTTTTTTGGGGACAGATAGAGCTTTCTTTTGGTGGTATTTAATCACCACTGTGGTTTTTATTTTTTAATATATTAAGGAAAAATTACAGAAAATTTAAAAAAAACCTGTTTCCCCTAATATTAAATTATAAAACATTTATTATTACCCAATTTTTTGGTAAAATATAAGAGACGCGGTCACGTCGGGTAAAAAGACACCAAACATGTCAAGCCTTAAAATTGCGCACGTGCGCGAAAACTCAAGAAAAACTACATTACCCAAAATTGGCCATATGCGACGCTTTAAAAGCTTTTACCGCTCATCAGTTTAGTGTTATCAGTGATTGATAGCCCTAAAATGATTGTTCTCACTTCGACATTCGTGGCGGTATGTAACATGTGTAGTGCAATTGTCGTTTTTGTGCGCTGGTGCACCGGACGCGTTTTTACGTTTATAATTTAATGAATGTTTGCCAACTAAGGTGGATAAAACCATATAAAAACAAAGGAGGACCTTATTTGTAATTTACATCATACGGATATCCAGGCACAGCAGACTCTGGGGGAACCTGCAGCAGAAAGAGCTTTGTCTGTTTCAGGTACATGGTTCTAGGTCCACACAGCTGGGTGATGGCACAAGGACTGAACGTAATGTACCACTAGAGCACTGCAACAGATACTTGCTACAGATCCTATGGTGTACCTGCAGTTTTTTGGGCACCAGGCTAAAGCAGGCAATGCAGCTGAATTTCCAGTTATGTAGAAGGATAGTGACATTGATACTTATTGGCTATCTTTGTACCACTTGTCACAGATGCAGTGGTCCCAGTATCTGATGTCAGGGCTGAGAGGCAAAGCCCTATAAAGGTGTGTGATGTAACCACTCACGAAGGATGATGATTATGAGGCTGTAAAGATGCTATAATTACAAAGTATCAATAGACAACAGAAGCATATTTCAAGAAATTCTAGTCACTGCAGAAAACACTTGCAGACTCTTACATGGACATGGTAAGTTACCTATGTACCACATTCTGGCAGTGGACTTACGGACTGAGAAAAGATTCCTATGAGTCCCTGGAGAAACCGATGATCCAGAATTGTCCCCTCTGCATCTGTCCCACAGAAGTATGACAGTGTTGGGGTGCAAGTCTGAGTCTGCCAAAGTGGCAGCAGAAATGTCAAATACCTTTAAAAAAAACTCAGGCATCTGACCAGCACAAAACTCCCTCTTAGTGGTTGGAAAGGAGGATAGTCACCAAGAGTAACCTTAGCTATACCTGTGAGCCTAGCCTCCCAGTGCTTGTCCTAAACAGAAGAAGCAACCAAGACACCAATGCCAAAGTCATATTTATTCCCCTCAGTTAGTGGACTAAAATACACATCATCCTGGAGAAGTTTGTTATGCTCACTGAAGTTTGGGGAACCCACTAAAGTGTACTCCATGTATGGTTTTTCACCAGATTGGGGCTGGGAGTGGAATGAGAGAGGTTGAAGTCTTGTACAAGATTTGCCTACTTGTTTTGTTAGACACAGATCTGGAGACTCTGGTTTTATATTATGATCCTTCTGATGCCACCCAGGAGTCACTTGCTGTACATTCTGAACATACCAAGGTACTGTGTAAAGATGTAAGTGTGACATTTAGAATGTAGGTATAGACCAAGGGAGGAGGTAAGTGGGTTGGAGATGCACAGTTCTCCTAGGGAAGGAGATTTGACCAGCTAGCATGCACAGTTACCCATTACATGTATGTCTAATGTAGAAAATAGAAATGCACTGAAATTTCGGCCGTCAAAATATTTCGGCCAAAAATGGTTATTTGGGCAAAATGCAGAAAAACTGGGTGAGTGCCAAAGTGACTGGAGATGCCTCTGCAATCCAAGATAAGTGTATGTATAAAGTCACTCGCACTGCAATAGAATTTCAAGTCAAAAAACGGTTTATTGACTCCATTGCTATCACATCATATAGCGATGTTTCGGAACTTTGCTATATGATGTAATAACAATCGAGTCAATAAACCGTTTTTTGACTTGAAATTCTATTGGAGTGCGAGTGACTTTATACATACACTTATCTTGGATTGCAGAGGCATCTCCAGTCACTTTGACTTGAAATTCTATTTCAATCACAGTAAGACAATGACAATTACAGATCAACATTCTAAACTCCGCATTTCAGCAGTCAGTACAAGACAATACAATATTGATAACTCAAAAACTAAAGATACAGATACAAGTAGACAAATACATCAAAATAAATCGACTTGTGGATCATTACACTCTGTTTCTGGGACACTACCAAAACAAAACCCAGGGTCAGCCAGACCACTGAGGGCAGGCCCCCATAGGGTCCAGGAGAGGAGTAAGATGAGCATTCCAGCAAAGAAAGAGGGGCAGAAGAGGGGGACGGAAAGGAATACCAGGTCAGCATCAGAAGGGCAGGAGTAGCCGAGGAGAGAAGGGAGAGGGAAGGAGCAAGGGAGGGGGGAGAAACCCAAAGCAAGAGGACCGAAGGTCAGACATAGGATCAGGCCTATTTCCGGAGACAGGGGGGGAGGGTGTTCTCAGGAACTCCTCTCCGGTCAACCACGTCACTCTTTCCCCCCCCAACTCTCGAGACCTCAGCCCACTTCCTCCGGACTACCTCTCAGGCGATGCAGGCGGGAGCAAGGTCTCCCCACCCGGGCCCTCCAGGGTGAGACTCCTAGCCGCCACCCACTCCCCGCAGATCCGAACAAATTTGCGAGCACAGTTCCGGCCCATATATGTTAGTCTGTATATCGGAAGCATCCGATCAATCGTGCCCAACCATTGTCCCACCGTAGGAGGGGAGGGCAGCTTCCACCTCAGAATAATTTCCCTGCGGGCATAGAAAGCAACATGGAATATAAGAAGCTTTGTTGCCTTAGGAGCCCGCAGCGTCTCTCCACATCTCAGCAGGAATATCAACGCGTCCATGTCAAGCTGATGTCCGGACACCGCACTTATCGTAGAAGAAGGTATAAGGAGGACAGATGCTTTTGTATCCCCTTTGACCTAAGGAATCGCTCAATCCGTTCCGAGTCAACCCTTATCGGACCAGGGAACTGGGCTCTATGTGCGTGTGCGAACCTCATAGTCAAAGGCAGGGAATACTTGGCTCGGAGAGCCTCGAATCCCAGCAACACCCCCCCACGCATGATGTGTTTGATCATTGTTATTCCCCGCCTGGCCCAGAGCTGGGGCTCCGGGACAGAGAGCAAATGAGACAGTCTCGGGTTGCCCCAAAGTGGTGTTTCCGGGGAGACAGTGCCCTCCGGCATCCTCCCCCCCCTCTCCCTGACCCCCACGCCCGAGCGCATGGGCCCGGGACCGTCCCGACTGCCCTTGGACCCCTATACACCAGGTTGCTCAGACCAGCGTAGGAACCCATCAATGCTGCTTCCAGGGTCACAGCCGGGTTGTCCCTATCCCCCTCAAACCACCAGTGGGCACTCACCAGGACAGATGCCCAATAGTATGATTTGAAACAGGGAAGTCCCAGTCC
>NW_017307086.1:26093-27891 GCF_000935625.1 Nanorana parkeri
GTACAATAAGCACCTGCGGGCAGCATCCGTACGCGTCAAGTTAAGGTCTCTGTGCACACTCTGCAATTCCGTGTATAGCTCGGGTTCCTTGGTGTCCGCGTACCTACGCTCCAATTCTCCCGCCCGCCCCTCAGCTTCAGTTATTTGTCCCCGCAACTCTGCCCTAGTCTTCCTGATCACATACTGGAACTGTCCCCGAATAAAGGCCTTAGAGGAATCCCATTCCATCGCCGGGGATGCCGTCCCCCAATTAAGGCCCCAGAAGTCATCAATGGCCGCAGCTATATGAGGTCTCACCTTCTCGTCCGGGATCCAGAACCGGGAGAGGCGCCACAATCTATCAGAGGGAACCGAGGAGACAGCCACAGACAGCCGCAAGGGGGCATGATCCAATATTTCCCTGGGGAGGATGGAGACACCTCGGAGCCTCGGGAGCACTGAGGGTGTAACATAGCACAGGTCAATTCACGAGAATGACCTATGTGATGCCGAATGGCAGGTGTAGTCTCGAGTCTCCGGATGCCACCACCTCCAGGCATCCACCAAGGAGCCCGCTTCCGCCCATCTAGAAAGTTCAGAATTAGCCGCTGTCCCGCCACCCATCCGGTCCACAGCGGGGGAGGGCACCATATTGAAGTCGCCCAGTATAAGGACGTCCTCGGTGGCAAAGCCAGCAATGAGAGGTAGCAATTTGTTCAGAAGCTGTACCGAGGCCGGGGGAGGGGGGATGTAGAGGCCCACCACCACCATTTCCCTATGTAATATTTTGGCATACATCACCACATAGCGGCCCTCCGGGTCTAGTTTGAGATCTAAGAGGTCAAACGCCACTGCCTTGTGCACCAGTATACTGACTCCTCTGGCGTAGGTTGAATACGTAGAATGATAGTAATGACCCACCCAAGCCTTCTTCAGGCTGAGTACCCTGCCGCCAGTCAGGTGGGTCTCCTGAAGAATACAAACATGAGGTCTGTAGGAGTTCAGATACTGGAACACCAGTGAGCGCTTGATTCGAGAGTTGAGCCCCCGGACGTTCCACGACACTATATTAATATCGGTCATTTCTCAGACGGGAAGTACAATAAGACATCCCCGCCTCGTTACACGAAGCAATCCCACCCCCCACCCCCAAAAGCCCCAGAGCACAGATCCACTTAAAATGAGTGCAGCAATTAACATACAAGGAAAACAAAAAACACATACACCACCCAGTAACAAAAAACACATATCCCCACATCCCAATTACCCAGGCCCCGACAAGGCCTCCTCCGGAGCTTCCGGCTGACGCCGCCTCCTCACAGCCGCCAGTGACAGCCAGCAGCCTGGCTGTCCGAGCAAGATGCCATAGCGACCCAGGCGGCCCGCATGGCATCAGGGAGATGTCCTGGCCGGGCCCCGCCGTGCCTCGGGCCCAATAGCGGCCGCCTGGGTCGCTATAGTGATTGTTACGCCACTGGGTAAGATTTGTCCCATAATGCGCAGGGTTGGCTATAAGCCAAGACTATATTCAAAGTAAAGAAAAATTTCCACCAGTTTAATTCAATATATATCAGACTAGACCATTGACTAGAAACTGAAATCTGTTTCCTGGAGATTACACAAATGTATATAACAAATGTATATATTTATCTCCAAAAATTGAAAGACATAGTGGTCTATTCACAAAGCTGCCGAAGGATCTGGCCGTAGCTTCGGCCGATCCTTCGGCTAGCTTCGGCCCCAGGAGAACCGAGGGGGTGCTGTACGGGCTATTCACAATAGCCCGTACAGCTCCCGATCACGGCCGAGCAGCTCAGTC
>NW_017307086.1:28377-56392 GCF_000935625.1 Nanorana parkeri
CCTCCGGCAGACCCAACACCCGGAGATTACTGCGCCGGTTGTGGTTCTCCGCGTCCACCGCCCGGGACTCCAGTGCCTTAACTTTAGTCTGCAGGATGCATAGAGTCGCCGTGTGGGCCCCGACAACATCCTCCACCTCGCCCACTCTACCTTCCACCGCCGCCACCCGGTCCCGAAAGCTGTCCGGCTTGGCAGCCATTCTGGCGCGCGGCTGTTTCAGTCCGCGGGCCGGCTGAGACTGAGGGGTAGTAGGGTGGCTGGTAGATGACATACCCCCGGGTACATTTTGTGTACTCTGGGTTTCCGTGTACATTTTTAGAAAACGCAACAGGTACATGAAGTATTACCAGCAAACCTTACCTACCCCATAGACCAGGCAAGTTGTCCCTTTTCAACAGTCCTGGATTGTGCAGGACTGTCCCACATTTTCACTTAAATCCTGGGGACCTACTATTTGTCCTGCTACATCTCACTGTCCATCTCTTTAATCATGGAAAGCAGAACCACACCATCTAATCTCCACCTACGGCACTGGGTGCAGTGTTTTCTGTTCTCCTGGCTGCAACAGAAGTTGAAGTGAGACAGTGGCAGGCAAGGAAGGCAGCAGTGGAGCATGGTCCTCTGATTTTCACACATTAAGCTGAGAGAAAAAAAACCACACACCCCTCTCCCACACTATGCTATGGCCCCCCTTTTCCCCCACTGAGCACCAGTGTTCCCCTTGCTCCCCACTCAGCACCAATACCCCACTTTTCCTCCTATTGAACACCAACAGGGTTATTCACAAAAGGGTGAAGAGTTTGGAGAAGGAACGAGAAGTAAACAATCTAGGACAACATATCTGTTTTGGAAAAATTCTCCAATTACGCTCACTTCCCAGTTCAGCTATGTTGTCCTAGATTGTTCACTTCTCCTGCCTTCTCCAAACTCTTCACCCTTTTGTGGATAACCCTGCAAAATGTTCTGCCATCACACCATCGACAGAAGCACTGATCACCAATGCTGGGGAAATTGTTCCTCCCACTGACCACAGATGGCAGGAATTTTTTCCAAAATGCGAAGCATTTTGTTCTTCTACTGACCATTGATGCCAAGCAATTTTGTGTTTTACATTAAATAGTGCTGACCGCTCTGCTCTACTTTATATATTATTTTGAAAAGCAAAAATGCTTCAGTCAACAAAAATGATCTTGGATTACAGTCACATAACAACCAATGTTTAAAATGTCATGGCACACGGCCAAGACAGATAAATATTCATAGTCACATGGCAACATATGAAAAAGGTACAATATAAACACGTTCTATTAAGTAACAAAATGAACAATCAATCTCTTGTGTAGCTAGCCCAGTAATTAAATAATAGGCTCTATGATTAATAGGTGGTGGTTGGCTATTACTCAATTCCTCAGGGGAAGGGGCGAAGCTCAAGTTATTTGATCATTGTGCTTTTTCAGTGCAAAAGACTGGACTGGAATTGGGGGATTATGTGCAATTAATCTGGTTATATACCAGTATCTATTAATTTTTGAGTGTCGACAGATAGTGTCTATATTAATGATTCACCTATGTCAGGTATAAGTCGGTGTCTGGATGTCCACATTTTAAACAACAAGGCCATGAGTTCAGAGTGATGTGGGGACGTAAGAATGCTGACAAAAATGTAAACATCATCTCTCTATACATCATAGCTTTAATCATTCTCCAAGACAAGAGTAGCAAGTTTAAAAGAGTATTGGAAGATAAATTAGGAAAGCTACGGTTCCATTTATTGAGTCCAGTTGCCATCAGAAAGTAGTCCATGGGTGTTCTAAAGAAGGCATGAAAATTAGAAATAGCCTATTGTTCTGGACTGAGGCATTGTAAAAGGTTGTGCAAGGGGTAAACCAGTCTCTTTGAGACAGATGTTTTACTGTAGAAATATTATAAGATCTCACTTTATAAAAAAAACACAGGGGGATGGTAGATAAAATGTATCTGACTATTTTAATGAAGTTCTATACTTTTATGCACTAAATATATGGTCAAAGGTCTGTGGACACCTGACCATCATACTTATATGAACTTGCTGGACATCTCATTACAACACCGTGGGCATTAAAATGGAGTTAACCCTCCTTTGGACCTATAACGGCCTTAAGTCATCTGGGAAGGTTTTTCAGTGGGATTTTGGAGTGGGAATTTTTGGCCATTTAGCATAAAGAGTATTTGAAAGGACAAATACCCAACTGGGTGGAAACCTGATAGAGGCACACAGCAGCACCCAAGCAGGTGGTAGGAGAGAAACCAGGCCAGTAACTGCTGGGCAGCAAGCTAGAGAAACAGTATCAAGATACAAGCTGAGGTCAGCAGCAGTGGGGCAGCAAGACACAGAAACATGCAAAAGAGACTGTGTTAGGGTACAGGTCAGTAATAGCTACGCAGCAAGGTACTAAATCAGAAGACAGGATGCAGACTCCAAAATATAGGCTGGGGTCACAACAGAAGATAAAGATCCAAAGAGAGGTCGGTGACACACAGCAATCTGTCCATTTCACACTCCAGTTTATATAAAGTAAAACTGCTAAAGTACTGTGTATGGAGTTTGTACAATATTTTGCTGGAGACACTTACCTATAGCTTTTAGATATGTTGTTGCTGCTACTTCCAAAGTTCACTTAAGACCTATTATCACTGGATAAAAAAAGCAGGTGTCACAGCCAAAACTACCTAAAATCATTTGAATTTTAAAAGTTGAAATGAATCAGATTTGGGTGCTGCTGTATTTAAGCTAAGCTAAAAGTAAAATGTAAAAAATACGGTGTCACTGAGAATCACCCTGTTCTGAAACACCACATACACTATAAAGGCACCTTAAAAACATGTAATAGAATGGCACATAAAAAGGAGGACCCTCTCCCTGCTAAACATTATTTTTTTGCATTGGTATATGTCTCTCATGGCAGTGACTAACTCCCAATGTTCTTTGACAATGCTTTGCCTATTAGCCTTGAAAATGGGCAGAATTCATTTTCAAGATTTGACACTTCAGTGGGGTCCATATTAAAGTTCACAATGTTCAAACTTTATGATGGGTTTAACAACCCAAGCCGATTCACTCATTCCTAGTATTTAGTAGGGTTGAGGTAAGAGCTCTGCACAAGCCAGTTGAGTTGAGTTCTTCAACCAACAAACTTGTAAAACCATGTCTTCATGAACCTTGCTTCGTGCTCAGGGGTAAAGTTATGATGCAACATAAAAGGGCCTAACATTGCATAGCTATGTGCTTGATTTTATGCATTTGTTAACTATAAATGAGGCTAAAACACCCCATACCCACCGGCAAATAGTTAAAACTTTAATTTTTGGAGTGCTGGCCATCTGTTTTTCATTTATTTGTGTGGTCTAGACCAGTGGTTCTCAAACTGCGTAACCTCAGGACCCACATTTGTCCTTAGTAATTACGTCGCGACCCATTGCACTGCAATGGAACACATGGCATTCCAGCTTCCTCTCGGCCATAGCTCCAGCTCACTGCACCTCAAGCTGACACTCTGTGCCAGGCTTCATATTCCTAATGTCTGCTCAGCGCGAGAACGGACATTGCTGCGCTAGTTGGAGGCTGAGGAGCCTCTCACCTAGAAAAGAGGAAGACTCGCGGCGACCCACTGAACACGGGGTCGCGACCCACTTTTGGGTCACTACCCACCAGTTGAGAACCAAGGGTCTAGACAGCATCACTGTAAGTCATGCACCCATTATTACTGAGGAATATGAGGCATCTGTGTGGAATGGACTAATAAAAAAAAAAGTTAGAAAACCTGTACTGATCAATGTTTTTTTTCCATGAAATGAGTGACACCATCAGTATTATTCTGTGCCACTCATATCCTTCTTCCTCCTACCTACTCACAGAAACTTCTCCTTGCTACCGTGAAGAAAGTTAGAATGTTCCTTCATGTACATACGTTTATGAAAGTCTTATTGTTGCTCTAGGTCTTTGTATTCTTTGGAATTTTTTTTACCTGTCTCATGGAAAATACTTTCTGCAAGTGCTGCAAAAGTATCTCATTAATGGTTCATATTTTTCAGTGTGGAACCCATTTTACTTATCTATTAAAACTATATGGTTTCACTGGTATATTTCACTAATTCACAGTTTAACATCTTTCATCAAGCATACCATTTATGTAACCATTTTGCAAACAGAGCATTGAATTTAATTGAGAGGTTGAGAAAATTGCACAAGTTTCTAACTTAAGTAGTGTTAACACCAAATAATGAGGTCTGCATGCTAAACAAATGCTGCATTGCTCAGCAAAATAGCACAATAATTTTATTTTCTGAAGAAAAAATGCAGTATTGAGTGTCACACAGTGCATGGTATCTACAATATCACAGAACAAAAACAGATTTTCTGCACATTACAGATTAGTTGTAATACAGAAATGTTTTTATTACAATAGACACTAAGAACTATTTTACAAAGTTTCATTCTACAATTATAAATATGTCAGTTTCTGAGATATTCAAAGTGCTGCAATGCAAATAATAATGAGTATATACAGTGCGTTTGAAGAAGAATGTACCTGTTTTAGTTCCCAGTTCCTCTGTTCTTACCCCCTACAATTATCTGTTGTTTGGGTTGAATGGCTGTCTAACATTGTCTAACGTACAAAAAAAAACAAGAAGCCATTTACTGCTGTGGGCAGCACAACTAAAAAGCAAGAGTCAGGGGAGTTACCTGATTTTTTAGATTTTATTGTTTTCCTAATATTGACTATTTTATGTATCTGAAGGTAACAAGGGTTATTGATCGTTTTCTGTTTTACATGTTAGCAAGTATGGCTATGGTGTGGTGAAAATGTGCTTACAATCTCTTTTTTGTAAATGTTAACTATTTTAGATGCCTGTAAATAAATGAAAATGTTTATATGTGTAGCACCATCTTACCCCTAAGTGATGGATGAAGTCCTCCAGGTGACTTTGTGTGCTAGCATTCCAACCATAAGGTGGAATCCTTGATTATTTGTGGAGGGTGAAAGGAATAGGGCACCAGTCACCTTTGAACCATTGAAGTTGAGAGAGGATTAGGACACAGGATACCAAAACAGTAAAAAAAATAGCTACAGACTAATTTATATGCATTCAATTACTGTCTAAGCTCAGAAAAGTGAAAATTTGTTCTTCCATAAAAAGTTGCTACAGTAGGTGTCTTTCTTTTTCAGCTACCATTAAGTGTTTGCTCTGTAACTACAATATATCTTTGTGGGCCTTCCCTGATGTTTTGCTGTATTACATTATTACATTTCATCCATTTATCATAATGACTCTTTGTCCTTGTTTGCTACCCTTACTATACTATTAATTTTACTAAGAGTATTTGTTAGTTTTTAATTTGTATTCTCCAATGCATCTATTTTAACAAATTATTGTGTTTTCTCTTTAAGATGTTAATTAAAGTTTTATGCCAAATTCCATTTTTAATCCTTTCTAGATTTACAATGTCCTCAAAGTGCACAGTAAATTTGGCAAATTTCTGAAAAGTGAAAAAAGTTAAATCTTATCTCAGCTAAACATTTTCACTAGACATGTGAGCCGTCAAAAAATTCAGTTTGTTTTGTTTTGGATCTTTTATTTTTCGAAAGTCAATTTGGTTTGGGATTTGGCGAATCCCAAACCAAACGAATCTGAAACTTTTGTTAATTTTGGATGCAGTAGTATTTATGAATGAGTTTTCGTTGCACCAAAGTGACATTAGAAAAAAAAAATACTTTTTTGTTTAACAGTCCACAGAAACAATATAAAAAATGTGGGGTTTCTCCCCAATGGATACTAGAAGGAATCTGAAAGGAATGTTAAAAGGAACCCCCAATGCCATAAAAGGTGCGTGGGTTTCCCCTCAAAAGTCATTCCAGACCATTTAGGTCAGGTAGGAATTTTAAGAGGGAACCCAATGCCAAAAAACACAAACAAAAAAAAAGCATAGGGTTTCACCTACATTTCCTGCTAGACCCTTAATCCGAGCAGCAGCCTGGCAGAGCAGGAAAGCAGGGGGATAAGCATGCAGCCCGCCCCCTCCTGCACCATACCAGGCCACATGACATGGGGAGGGTGCTTTGCTACTCATCAGGCAAAACACAGTAATGTCACTGTGACTGTCATTGTGGTCAGTGTGTGTGCCTAATGAAGGAATCATTTTTAGTTCCAAAATGTCACCATGATTGCTTACCATCTCAATAAAAGGCATTGTGCACTTTGGACCTTGGAGCATGGGTGACTTCTTCATATGCTGTGATATAAGCAACATCATCCGCAGGTCACACCAGCACCAACCTAGCTAGGTCAGACCGATGTGCCTTGGAAAATCTATGCAAAGCCACACTGAGGTTCCTGCTCTCAAAGGTCCTTGAGGGGAGGTCAGCAGTGGATGGACATTGGTCAGCAGAGGGATCCCTGCCCTTATCAGCAAATGTGGCAAAACAGGCACTTCTTCAACGTTTCACATTTTGTGCTCCCTCTGGGATGTCAGCGGGAGATTGGCCACTTTGGTCTTTTACTAGGGATACAATATGGTGGAATCCCAATAGCAGTCCCTCTCCTGGCCACCAAAATGCATGGATCATTGTAGGCATTGGAGCATAAAGGACCCCATATACCACAAGTGTACTACAGTATCAGGGTCCTCTTTGCCACAGCAAGTATCCCTTCTCCCTTTCCCCAGCAAACTCCCTTCTTTCATTGGAACACTTTTCAGGCAAGGAGACAGCATCAGAGTCAGGTTGCACGCTGGGTGAGTAATCCCTGGGGAGGATTAATGCTCAGCTCCTGTGTCCTACAGGCTGCACACGTCAGGCCACAGGGTGATTCATATTTGCTGCATAGGGTCTTCCAGGGACAATGATCAAGTAATCAAGAGATCCAGGGGCATACTTCAATCTAGGATACTGGTAGTGCCATTGGCATTTACTAAAAACTGTTGCCTGATCCCTTGGCCGGTGGATGATTACTGCAGAGATATGCAGGACAGAGGAGGAGGCTGTTGTGTGTGTACATGTAAGTTATATGGTGTTACTATAATTGACTGCTACATAAATTATAGGGCCATGTATGAACTCTCTGCAGGGAGAAGGTTGGGAACTTTTGGAGCGATTGGCTGTATGTGTTCGCTGAGTTCCAGATCAATAGTCAATAGACTAATTACGGGGAATGAGTGTATTTCGTGCTCCCCATAACCCTCCATTAACCCCAGATTAACCCCAGGTTTAAAAAAAAACAAAATAATTGTCAGCAGTAGTTAAAACAAAAAAAGCAGCTTTTGCTGCAATACTTACCCCTCTCTGGTGCTATCCCCACAGGCTCACAACTCTGAGATCCAGCACTGATCCTCTTCTGGTTTATTGAAGACCAGTGTCACACTTCCTATGAGCCCAGGGTGTCAGGAACCCACCCCCTAGAGGGTACATCATCAGGACTCACCTGAGAACGAAGCTGCATTCAGGACCGTCCAACAACAGACAGAGAACACATGGTGTTCTCCAGATCGAAGACACCAGATCGAAGACACCTGGAAAAAAGTATGTTTACAATTAAAAATAATAATAAGTGTATGTTTGGGGGGGAAGGGTTGAATAAAACGGGCGGTTGGAAGCTACAGTTGGCCTTTGAATTTCAAATGTTTACTTTTTACTGTTGAGTAAAGTATACTTTTAAAGTGCTGCCAGTACTATATAGCAACAATAACAGGATGCAAGATTCTGATTTTTATTATTTATTTTTAATATGAGCAATGATTATTCCAGCGCATTCTCTATCTGATTTTATTAACCCAAGCCAAAAAGAGAAGATCTATTTAAATTTATGAACAGCTTTTAAGATTATGATATACGGTAATGAGCACACTATTTTTTATGTCACTAAATAAGGTTTGGATTCTCAGTTTCGAAATGGGCCCAATACCTGTCAAAATATTAATTTTCAAGACAGTCTGATGAAACATGAGGGAACAACCTGTAAACATTTACCCACTGCATGCCAGGCACACAAATCTTCCTGATGTATTACACTGCAAACCTTCTTGTAATTATTAGTAATTATACATGTGCAATGAGCCAAATGCTTTGACTGAAATGTGAATTCAAACAGGTAGCGGTCGACTGCCTCAGCCACATATTTTAGAGCAGTTCCCACACATCTGATCTGTAATGCAAGCCAGCTCTGTTCATTTCTAATTACTTGAGTCATGGGAAGCAGTAATGAAAGTTTTATATACTTACTACATAGGCACATTCTGCTATATATTTTGTTGTCTGTAACAGCTGCACACTGATGAATCATCAGGACTTACATTGTATCTCTATGCAAAGTTTTAGAAGCGTTAGATCCTCTGTCATTTTTTTATTGCTGTCTATGCTGTCGATTCAAAACTCTGCTTGGCCTGATAACCATTGTCACCGAGACAAAAAGTCTACATTTTTTGCGTTCTGCCCATAACAATTGTATAATGGGAATTCTACTCACATTGGGACATTTCCCCTAACCTCCAGTTGCATCTTTGAGACAGGAAGTGATGGTAAATGTCCCAGCAGACAAACAGGAAAAAAGAAACTGGCAGGGCTGTAACCTTTCCCTGCTCTATCCAAAATGAAAAAAACATGTTTTGGCCATACAAACTAATTCTGTTATATATTATATCACTTCTGCATTCGGCTGTCATTCCCAGCTAGAGAAACTGGAGAGAAGCTGGTGAACCAGATCTCTGCTTCATCAGCTTCTTTGGGGATCCCTAGGTGATATTAGGGGTCCTAAAGACCCCTGATGTCTCCATAAAGAGGACCTGTCACTGTAAATTGGCTATCACATAGGGGGCTTAGAGCATGCTAAGATAGAGTGGCAATGCAGAAGACAGACGATTGGCTGGAATTGTTGCCACTTTCAAAAATGAAATTCAGAGAACTTGCAGGACCATCCAGGTATTTATTATCTAAGAAAACAATTTAGAAAGAAAGGTTATGCACATAGACAAAATCATTTTAGAATCAATGCCAATACTGACACTTTAATGAGCATCACAGGCGTATTAAAACATACAAACCCAATTTGGTATGCCGTTTCTCTGGTGCTGGTGTTTTGAGTGTGATTTACATGCTAAACCTATAACAATCCATTAGAAATACTGTGTTTGAATTGCCACAACATCATCTGTACACCAATTGGTTTGTTTATTGTTACCCCTGTTGTAATTAAAATTGAAAATAAAGATTATATTTAAAAAAACAGACAAACCCGTGATTAGCTTTATTTAAAAGGATACAAGATGAAAAAGGGTCCACCCCTGAATGTGTTTCAGCCCTAAAGCATATTTCAAAAAATAAAAATTCTGCTTTGAGTGGTATATTTACACCTAACCGATATCTAAATTGTGAATAAAAAAGGAGACTGGGCAGGACTTTTAATTCCACCCATAAAGTGACACTAAACTCAAGAGTTAAATCTTAAAAATGCATGACTATTAACAAAAATGTCTTATTTGTGTATCACTTGGCTGTAGATACTCAAATCATCTCTGAATTCCTGCTGACACTGTCCTTCCTTCTGGAGGGTGGTTACTTTTGTTCCTGTCAGGATACCGTGCACGGGTGTCCCCACACCGCATGCAGGTATCTATACGGTAGGACCAAATGCACGGCCACACCAGACAATGCTTATGAACCTGTAGTTTATTAGACACACCAAAATCATAAAAACACAAGCAACCCCAGCAACACCCACATGTAACATAAAATAGCCAAACTAGAAGCAAACAGCAAAACCACACACAGACAATAACAGGGCTAGTGAACCTGGCGAGCCACGGATCAGGAGACCTCAGGGGAAGGAGTCAGGGTCCAAGTAGGTAACAGGGTACAGGATACAGGTATGGCGACAATACTGAGGCACCAGCCTCACTGTTAGAATGTGGTAAATATTCTCCCAGACCTGCACCCGGTGGAGACTAATTGCCGCCGGCTGGGAGACACCACCGCAGGTGAGCACCGGAATTGCAGGTTCCAGTACCACCCAGTGGTGGTCTGGTACCTGACAGCTCCTGGCTGCCTGGAGACACCTGAAGGTGAGCATAGGAACTTCAGGACCTGGTTCCAGCTCCACCTGGAGGTGCGCTGGTCCCTGACAGTTCCCCATGGTTCCTGTGTGTGTTGTAAAGTAGCCACAGCTCCAATCTCACTCCCGTGATGGACTACAATCTCAAGTTTAGTTTAATCCTCCTCGCTACCTGCCCATTCACAAAAAGCCTTGTGTTTTTCTCAAAGAATAAAAGGCATTCTGTGATTAGAGGAGGAAAGGAAGGGGCAGGGATGTCGCCTAATCTTCTTTAAATGCATGTAAATGCATATATTTGCAAGTATGGCATTGCCCTCATAATGAGACCTAAGCAATGTAGCAAGGATAGAAGGACAGCTCTAAGTAATGCAATGTAACAAAAAATGTCAACGATGACAGCTGAAGTGTTTCTGTCTTGACAGCTCCCCTTTAAGCACTAGAGGTAGAATTAGACCTTTCAGAAAAAAAATGCTGCTTCTTTAAATGCAGTCACTGAAAAGCAGTGTATTACACCACTTTAACAATAACAATGTTTTAGAAAAGAAAGCAGTCTAAATAGATGATCTGTCACTTTTCTTGTTTCTGTTGTTTTTCACAATAGGTGGAACATCTACAAACATCCATCAAGCACTCAAGTGTTTCATTATTAAAGCCAAATAGAAAAAGAACTCTGCTGGATGAGGCTACACACAAGGAGTTTATGTTTCAATCAGGTCACAACATACTGAGATACATAATACAATTACTCAACTATTGGTCAGTGCGCATTTTCAGATCAAACTCTGTCCTTTTCTTCTGCTGTCCCGAAATGCCTACACTGCCATGTGCAAAGCCTTTCACACACATTGAAAGGGTTGGAGTGAGAGAAATTGGCACAGTTTTGAAACATTTGCTTCAAAACTATTAGAAAAAATACTTACACACTAATGTGCAATAAACAATCTAATCAATGAGCAATTCTGCCAAGTTAAATATATGGTTTTACTATTTGTCTACAGTTGCAATTGGGTTATATCCTATGAAATTAAGAAAAAAGTAGGTTTTATTAATGCCTGTTAAAGCGGACTTTTATCCCCTTTCACTATAAATCACATCAGTATGCAGCTCTGCATGCTGATTTAAAATCATCTTACATTCATTAGTTAAACAGACTTGTTTTTATTTACTTACACATTGGGATTGATTTACTAACCTTATAAACACACCACAAACATGTATACACCTCTGTAGTGTGTTCCCTCCCAGCATGATCTATGGGTGGAATCTAAACACCTTTGTAGTGTGTACACACCCAGCAGGTGTGTTGTGCAAAGCCAAACATGAATTGCAAGGTGATGTTGTGTAAATTAGCTCTATGTTATGTTGCTTGCGTTGATGAATGCAGGAATGTAAATGCATGAGCTAACCATTTTTGGATCAACTGTGATGCAGCATTATATATGCATCATGTGCATGATTTTTCCATTGAGTTAATCTACTTCCTGATCCAGTTCTGGCACAAATGATGTTTGTGCCCAAGCGTTGCATCTTGGGAAGGTTACATCAGCAGAGCATTGCTGGAAAATCTCATCTGTAATCTCAGTGATAGGCATTTTCCTCCCCTGAGATGATGTGCAGTGTCACATGTCCTAGTCACATGTCTAGACACATGTGCCAAATTTTCAGGATACAAGAATACAAAGCCTGCAATTATATAGAAGTATGTGTTTGTAGATTGTCATTACTGAACATTTCAAAGGTGTGTTTTTTGTTATTTTAAAGATATGGGTAATGTTTCTCTTTATTTATGATATTATGGTGAGCCTGTGCCCACATCATGTGCAGTGCACTAAACTATTTAAATTTTCTGAAAAAGCAAAAAAAAAGAACCCATAAAACAAGCCCCCATTCATCTCTATATCTATAAGCATTGTGAAGGAGTTAATTTTCAGCAATGTTTACAGCACAGGAATTTAAATTTTATCCTGTTACTTTTATTTTCTCTTGCACTAGGATCTTGTCAGGGATAAGCCTAATATAATAATTTTCAGCTTGCAAGAGGCTCGACGAACCTCTATGCTGTAAGCATGCTATGTCATTAAACCCCATCTAAGTCTATGGGAGCCAAAGCCTCCACCCTTGTGAGGAACCTTGCCCCTACGTTGATGGGGCCAGGGCCTCATCCTCATATCCTGTCACAAAAATGATGTGGTGATTTGGAGGGTGGGATTAATCAAAATCTGGAAGCCCACTTTAAAATAGGGGGGCCCCAGATATTTGAACCCTCCACGAGAATAAGTACAAGGTACATTAATACATCAAGATGATAATATAATAATTTAACAATTAACAATTTAATTAACAATTGAATAACTCTCCAAAAAAAATGTAAACAATGTGCCTGATGTAATTCCATCATCAATCACATTGTCCAGCTTTATAAATCTAGCATCAATTACATTGCTGTTTGTTAACATAAGTTGTAATAAATTACTATTGTAAGTTGTAATAAATTGTAATTGTAATATAAACAAAATATTTGACTAACATTTAGCAGCACTAGTGCGGCAAGGACACATTGCCATGATTGATGATGGATTTACATAGGGTTTTACATTTTTCAGGGAGTATCTTTATTAAAAGGACTTTGTCACTGTGTGTGTATTTATTTACATTTGACATAATTTTGGGAATGAGTAATAAGGGGTAGTAAGATACCCTGTGCTCATTCTTCTAGAGCAGTGGTTCTCAACCCGTGTAACCTCGGGACCCACATGTTTCCTTGGTCATTAAGGCGTGACCCAAAAATGATTTCATTTCTGAAACATTTAAATTTATTACACAAAACAATTCTAGAGTGTGGGTGGATATCTGGGGTCCAGATGTGGGTAAGAGACCCTTGCCTCAACATGGAGACAAGGGGCCAGATAAACTATTGTCAGTGTGCCACATATTTGGCGCACAAAAAACTGCTTTTCAGATGTGCTAAATAATAGTTCAATGTAAAGGGTTTGACATGAAAGATGCAGACACTCGGACAGTGTGCGTCCAAGTGCAGACACCTGGACCAGCATGGATGTGCAAGTTCGGTTGTGCGGATGACAGTGTACAGCCACATCCTCCAATAGGAAAAACCAGGCTGTTGTGTGCAATTACACGCAGCACCTGTCCCTCACGAAATCGGCCCGTTTTTTAACGTGTAGGCCACACGGACGTGTAGGACCCATATGAATGAGACCATACAGAGCGATAGAAATGAACATAGTTACTTTTGTATGTACTCCATTTATTTCATCTGCAGATCAAAGGGATGATTTTTGCATGTGATGAGCCTTGCGCATTTGATATCAGTTAATTTGATATCAGTTAATATCAGTCAACCTGTAAAGTAACCAGGAAAAAGAAAATGTAATACAATTTGTTTCTGTTTGTTTCTTTATTAACCCTTATTTTATCCTAACCAGCCCTAAATAAAGTCCAACTTAAGCCAAACCATTTCTTTTAGTTTTGCATAGAGTGGAGAACGATTAGAACACCTGTCAGGTTCTAATTGCTGTCTGTGTTCCCATTACCCTCTCGATTTGTCCCGGTGACCATTATCAGTGAAAGTGAAAGAAAATCCCAAATTTTGGGTTGTCATCCAAACAAGAATAGATTGGAAATCTTCCAATGGGGACACTAGTTCTGGTGACCATCTGACCATCATTGATTTTCCTTACTTTGGAGGGATTTGCTCTCACTTCTAGTTGTGGCTATTGAACAGAACAGAACAATCTCCCCAATTGACATACATGGAAAGCAAAAAGGTGACAAGGTTTTGGCATCAGTTCTACTTTAACTCATTCTTCCCCTTCTTCCCTAAGCTGTTATTTTACTGTTTATTTATATTTTTCTAATCAATACTATTTTTGTATTGGCTTGTTCCTCATTATTTTTAGTGCCACATTAAAAAAAGTACAACATTTAACCAAAAGAATACTTTTATTTTATTTCTAAATATCTTTGTACTAGAATCTTAATTTTAGTATAATTATAAACAAAACAAATTATAGATACACTGTATACTTTGTATCTACAATAACAATGATCAATATAGAAATACATCTGTTTTTCAGTATTGTTATGTTTTTTGTCTATGGATTGCATAAAATATAAAATCACTTTTGCAAGACATATCACCAAAAGAAAGTCTTGTTTTTCCTAAAAAAAACTAACACTGGGGTCTATTCACAAAGCTGCCGAAGGATCTGGCCGTAGCTTCGGCCGATCCTTCGGCTAGCTTCGGCCCCAGGACCCCTTCGGTTCAGGAGAACCGAGGGGGTGCTGTACGGGCTATTCACAATAGCCTGTACAGCTCCCGATCACAGCCGAGCGGCTCAGTCGAGCCGATCGCATATGCCTCACAGTTCCCCATCAGGTCCATCAGCAGAGGGCGGGTACAATGCTGCGTGTGCGTGTGATTTTTACACAGCAAAGCGTATTTATCAACCAAAAAGTCTCTATAAGCATATTTCCTCTAATGCCATATATGGAAAAATCATGCACATGATGCATACATAATGCTGCTTCACAGTTTAAGCAAAAATGGTTAGCTCATGCATTTACATTCCTGCATTCATCAACGCAAGCAACACAATGTAGAGCTAATTTACACAACATCACCTTGCAATTCAGGGCAGGGCTTTGCACAACACACCTGCTGGGTGTGTACACACTACAAAGGTGTTTAGATTCCACCCATAGATCATGCTGGGAGGGAACACACTACAGAGGTGTATACATGTTTGTGGTGTGTTTATAAGGTTAGTAAATCAACCCCAATGAATACCTAGTTCAGGTATATGTAATGTATGTAATAGAGTGCAGTGGTCATGAGTATGTAGCAGGGGTTTGTAGGGTTTAATGTATACAGGGGTCAGTAGGTTATAAAGCACAGAGTTTAGAGGACAGTAGGATGTAACGTACAGTTTACAGGGGTCAGGAGTATGTAATCTTGCCCTCAAGCACAAATGTCCAACCCCCAACAATCCCTCCTTCCCTAAAAAATCACCCCCCCCAACAAATAAAACCCCTTCTCATTACACCTCCCAACAAATCCCATATAAGGATTGCTAGAGAGCTGTGACAGGAGAGAGGGAGCAGGAAACTTACAGCAGTCTTTATGAAATTTTAGATGGAATAGTTAAAGTAATAGCATTTTAAATTTTTTCTGTGTCAATAATCATACTATTTGTGGAGTTGTATTATGGGATTAAAACCATTTATCACAGAAATATAGAAGCTATTAGGTTAGGGATTATTGAATTATCTGATGCTAAGGGCATTAAGGTTTGGGTTAGAGTTTGGGTGAATTGCTTACACTATGAATTGGATGCTTTTTATTACCAAAGAGAGAAATTAGTATTATGCATAAGGGTTAGTGCCAGAGGCGTAACTAGAAACTTCAGGGCCCCGGTGCAAGAAACCATGAAGGGCCCCCCCCAACCCCCCACCGCCATGGGATGGAGCTGCGGAGAGTTGGCCTGCTACATGCTGGGAGCTGAGGTGCTAATCAGGGCCTTCTTCCTCCTCACCGGGCACCCCCACGTGGTGGAACTACCAGAGACCTGGCATTCCACCACTTGGGGGGGCCTATTAACCACCAAGGTGCCGACATTGCCTCCTGGGACTACAGCCCCCAGCAGGCAGACACTTTGCAGCTCTTTCCCATAGTGGTTAATATGGGGGTGTGGGCAGTCTCCCCAGGGCTGCGGATGGTCTCACCAGGGCTGCAGCCGGTCTTACCAGGGCTGCAGGTGGTCTCACCAGGGCTACATGCGGTCTCAGCAGGGATACAGGCTGTCTCCCCAGGGCTGCGGGGGCAGTCTCAGTAGGGCTGCGGGGGCAGTCTCAGCAGGGCTGCTGAGGTCTCCCCACAGCTATATGCGATCTCACCAGGGATACAGGCAGCCTCACCAGGGCTCTGCAGGGTCTTAGTTGATAGAGTGAAGGGTTAAGGGCTGTTTTCAGCTCGCCCACCCTCTGTGTCTGGGTCGGTCCTCTCTTTCCCCGTCTGCTCTCTGCCTGACACCACTCCTAGAACCCTCCTTCCCGGGTCCTCAGGTGCAGAGCTGGCATTGCCTGCAGAGCAGCGGGAGGAGGGAGCTGGTGGGCAGGTAATATTATTAAGTTTCTCCCCCTGCAACCGCTCCTGATGTGGCGCAGACGTGGCACATGCTCCCCCAGCTCCCTCCAGCTTTGGCACTGGCGCTCATTAACTACTCTCTTTCACTGCCCTGCTCGGACAAGCTTCGGTCCATTGGAGCAGGCTAATGCATAGCGTCGCGCAGGCTAGTGCCTGAGGCTATGCATCGGGTATAGCAGGCCAGGCCGCACACAATATTTTTGCTGAAAATTCATGCACTGAAAAGTTTTGAGTCTATACTTCTACATCAAAAACATCCATTCCAAATTTCAGAAGAGAAAAATGAACATACTAGGTCTATAAAAATAATTATAAATCTCTGTGCTCGTATGGTTTATAGCCTGGCAATGTGATTAGCTTGTTACAGTGATGGATGATTCATGTTGTCAAAAGATTTGAGAAACTGGCAATGTTTACTTTAGAAGATAAGGAACGGCATGGATGGACTAATTTACCCCTGCTGTCAGAATACCCAAACATATTGGGCCCACATTTTTTTCATCTGGCTCTTTCAATAAAAGTTGATTAAATAATCTACTAAAATTAAATAAAATAATAGATTAAAGTAGATTAAATAATCTACTTTTGTTGAGCTGGGTGGTGATGGCCGGGCCACACACAAATCCAATTTCGGCCATGTCAGCAGGATGTCGAGCATTTAATGGCCAGCTTAGGTGACCATTTACAATACATATAGTTGTATGACAGGCAGTATAACTCCCATTGTTCTAGGACTTGCTGTGGTTTTTATTCTAATTTACTTTCTGTGAATAAATATTGGCATTTGGTCTCAAACATTTCAATAGTTTCACATAGTAGGTCATTGTAAAACTAACAGTAAGGTAACTTTGACCCCCTGACAAAGCACCTTGTCCCCATGTTGATGAGGACAAGGGCGTCTTCCCCACAACCCCCACAAGGGAAGGGGGGAGGAGTCCGGTCACGTCGATGTCCGTGACGGCTAACGAAGGGAAGGGGAGGAGTCCGGTGACGGCGATGCCCGTGACGTCATCGGACTCCTCCCCCTTTTCCCTTCATTAGCCGATGGAGCCTATACACATACAAGATTGACCTGTGACAGTCTCATGGTCACAGGTCGGCTAGAACTATGGGGTGAGTGAAAAGCACTCACCTCATAGTTCTCCTTTAACTACTTGATCCATCCTACATTTTACCTACCATCCTAAACAGTAGTGTTCTAGTCGTACAAGCATTCCTGGGTATGAAAAGCAGACATTGCATTGGCCTATACACATATTAAAAGTGTCAGCTACCTCCTAACTTTTGAGTTTTTCTCTAGTCTAGTCTTGGAGCTGAAAAATTATCAGCAGTACTTGTACTTGTAGCAAGTACGGTACTTGGTATCTGTGTATCTCCCATATATATAAACTCTCCCACTTCTCCCGCTATTTTAGTTAAATATTTCTCACAGCCTTCTGTGCACCGTAGCTGTTGATGGTACAGTTTATTTACTGTAGTTATTCAGAAAAAGATCTCTTTTCTTGTTTTATCTCCCCCTTGGGAACTTTTTGTCTTTGTAAAATCATACACATATAGACAAACAAAAATACAGAGATCCATATATTTGACGTTTTGAACTATTTCTTTGCTTGCAAGACTTTTTTTCATAGTTCACACTAATTTCTTTTCTCAGGTCATTGTTTTGTTTATTGCTGATTGAAATAACAGTTTTAATTATTGCTATTCAGTAAGAGTTCACTGTCTGCTCAATTGACATTACCTGGTCGAGTACACTGCCTGCATACCAATCATTGTTAAGCAAACATCTACCAGCTTCAAACCCTGCTGTTTAAAGGCCTCATCAAGAGCTTCTAATATCTTCTTTTTGATGGTCTTCCCTCAGGTATAGCTATAAAGCTCTTTAAAATATCCATGATGCCTAAATCTTGTTAGCTACAGTATTAATTAAGCCATTAGGTAATTTAATTTTGGAGAGTGTTTTTTATATTTTTATATCTGCTGTATGCTGATAGCTTACAAATCAAGAAACCTGAAGTTTATAAAAAATGAACACAAACCTTCTAATTCTCCCTTTTTATTTTTTATTTCATTTATTTTAGGGCCATTCGTTTTTAACTTGCTAGCCTGAATCTCCTTAACTTCAGTGAAATAGTAATTAGAATGGATGACACCACATTATCTGAATAACTTGATGCTTTGTGCTTAGGCACCATCCTAACATCTTAACAGATATTCTTTTAGCTAGGATGGAAAGTCTAGCACTGTGTCTTTTCTATTGTATATTTTGCAGGATAGCAAAGTTAAAGCCTAGTTTCAGCCAAAACCTTCTATTTCCTTTGGGATAGAGCAGGGAAAGGTTAGAGCTTCTGTCAAGTTTTTATTGTTGTCTGTCGATTTGGGAGAGATTTCCTGCTCGTGTCAGAACAGGAAGTGAATAGAAACCTCTCAGTTGGGGACACAAGTAAAACACATTTTGATGAAATAGGTAAAGTTAGAACTTTTGACAATGTTTTTATTGTTGTCTGTTCCTTGCTGTCCCAATACCGATGCAACATAATTGCATAGGAAAGAAAAGAAACTCCACATTGGGGTCACAACAGAAAAAAACCTAAAATACATATTAACTCTTTCTCTGTAACAAATGCTGAAACAAGAGCAATAATCAAGGTCAATGGGGCAACATCATGATTAGGTGTCTATTTGAAGTGATTCAGTAAGTGACATTCATCCCTCATTAGCTGTCATTGGTAAAAAATACTAACCCCTATTTTTCTACTGTGCTAACATTACCATTAACTGCTGTTCTTTGAACTTTATCACATAAAACTTTCTCTTTGGAAAGACTGTTCTAGATGTTATTAACACCATTACATTTTGGCCAGGTGAGTGTTAAAATGGGGGACACTGACATTATTTTCCTCTTATGCTTGTCTCTAGGTTCCCCAGGTTTGTGGAAAATTAAGCTATATTCTGCTTGAAATCTGTGAAAACCAAACTTGACTGAGACCTCCCCCCCCCCATTGAAGATTATAGATGATGATACTTGATACTTCTGACCATAAAATCTGGCAATTTTCAAGGCTAATAGGCAGGCTATGCCTATAAAAGGGCATGGGGAACTAGCTACTGTCATGAAGAACATATAACGAAGCAGAACTTTTTTTAAAAAATACAGTACAGCGGGGAGAGGTGCCTTTTAATGCAACTTTGAGGGTTACATGGAAAAAACACCTAACTTTTAAATTACATACTTGAGGGATGCATTTTAGCCGTATGTGGTATTACAGAACAGTATGATTTTCACAGACCGGATAAGTGATACTGTATTCTGGCATCATATGTTTTGGATGTGTAAATAATTCTTTAACTTTTTCACATTTAGCTTGACTTAAATACAGCAACCCCCACCCCATTTTATTAATCTCAACTTGGAGATAAAGGCTTTTTTTTGTTAGTTTTGGCTGCAACACCTGATTTTTTTTATTATAGCAGTAATAGGCCTTAATTAACTAGTGAAAGGGTAGTCAAACTCTGGCCCTCCAGCTGTGGTGGAACTACAACCCCCATCATGCATCTGCCTCTAGGAGTCATGCCTGTCGCTGTCAGAGTCTTGCAGTGCCTAATGGGATTTGTAGTTGCACCACGGCTGGAGGACCTGAGCTTGCTTACTCGTAGACTAGTGGAAGTAGCAGCCACAACAGATCTAAAAGCTAAAGGAAAGTTTACTCTCTTTAAAAAATAAAGCGGAAGATCTCAATTTTGTATAAATTGGCACAGCACTGCATTCTCTTAAAAGTTTAATACAATGTTAAATCAAAACAGAGTGCACAAAATCACTTCAAAATCATAACCCCACATTCAGTGAACCCCCTCCTATCCCAGGATGCTTAATAATTCTTATAATATTCAAAATATAGACTTCAGGTATGTGTTTGGTAGAAGCTGGACAGTACATGAGCACTTGAATAGGCAGCAAATTGAAAGAGGCAAGGCAGGCTTTATCTTGCAACAAAACTTAGAGTACTATCTGAGAGACAAAAGCCACAAGTATTTTTCAGTGACTGGACAGTATGTGAGCCCTACTTTGTAAAAGTTCTTTCCACTGCAACTCCTACTATATAATCCAGCAGCAATTCCCAAGCCTGGCTTGCCCCAGAACAGCAGGTACCCAACCACCATTTTTATGTCCTCCACCAGCATGTGGAATGCAATGATGCAGAAGGAAGAGGAGCTATATGAGGAGGAGGAGGAGGAGGAGTAGGAGGGATGCTAGCGGTGAGGAGGAGAAAGAAATGGGTCAGGCTTCAAGTGAACATTTCATGGTTTACAAACCCCAGAGTTGTAGGTGGGTATGATGAGATTAAGGGGATTAGGGGTCCTCTGCTGCAGACAATTTGTGGCAAATAGGGTTTATGCTCAAATGCCTGCACAAAGACCCCAGGATTTGGGTAATAAAAGAGAGGGGCAAATATTGAATGACCACCCTATTAGATCTCGATTACAAGAGTAAAATGGCTTATATACTGCCACCACCCAATAGGGAGACCAAAAGTGTACTTTGAGAAAGTGTAGCATAAGAATCTTTTTACTGCACCTCCAAATGGTAGCAGGATCCCTTCTGATGATTAACATGCCTCCAATCCTCTGATCACCCAAACAGCAGTGACCAGGTCCCAAGCAACACTTACAGGCAGTTCCTGAACCTCATATTTAATGACTCCTTTGGGTGCAGGGCTGATGCAAACTGTTTGACTGTTGGATGTCCAGGATAGACCACTGGTTAGAGCTTGTACAGTATGTATTGGAGCTTTTGCTTTGCCCTGCAGCCAATGCACTCTCTGGAAGAGCCCATCTGGGGCTGCATGAAAAAAGAACTACACTATAACCATCACCTAAACCAGCCGTCTGAGGGCTACTTTGCCAAAGCTCTTTGTGATGCAACCCCACCCATTTAATCTAGTGGAAATTTTACATTTGGAGGAATCCCAAATATAAAAATGTAAAAGTTATATTTCTTGTTTTCTCACATTCAGATGCATCAAATGTCTGAATATACAGAAACTCTACGAATTTCAATTCTGAACTAAATGAATCGCACACGTCTTGTAAAAAGGTCTGGTTTTCATTTTACAAATACAGTATAGTATTTTACAATGTAGATTTATAGAATACTATTCTGTAGACCTGAAAGTGTTACAGATTAGGACTACAACTCTCATAAAAGGTTTATTTAAAAATTAAAGCATATGCATAATTTAGAAAGTCAGATTGCATTACAATACTTATTTTATTGCTAATCACGATTATTTTGTCACAACTCCCTTCCCACCTGCAGGCAAGCAATACTGAATGCAGAAGTCCCATAATCATTGTTCAAGTAACTAAGTAGCTATATTAACTTCAAACTAAGCTAGACTAGACTAAGGGGTCTATTCACTAAGCTGCCGTAGGCAGCCGAGTGAATGACCGGCCTAAAGTTCGGCTATTCACTTCAAGCTGGTACAGCTGATTTCAGCCGTATATCGGCTGAAATCAGCCGTACATCAGGTGGCTTTGCGTTGCTTCTGGTCGGCCGAACATGCTCAGCATGTTCGGCCGACCCAAAGTGCAGAAGGAGTTTGACTCAACCGATCCAACATCTGGATCGGCTAAGCCGAACCTCCGACAGGCTACTCGCTGCTGAACAGCAGTGAGTGAATAGCCGAATGCCGCTGAGCGGCATTCGCCTCGGCTGTTCTGCTCGGTACCTCTGTGGTACCGAGCAGAATAGAAAAACAGTTAAAAAAGTAGAAAATTAAAAATAGAAAACGATTGTGCGGAGCTAGCAATGACAGCAAGCTCCGCCCAACAGTTTTCTATTGGCCGGCGGTTCTGCTGCCGTCATTGCTAGATTCCTATTGGCTATTTCAATTTGCAATAGCCAATAGCAAACTAGCTATTGTACCCACCCTCTGCTGCTGTCAATCAGTAGTGGGGACCTGATGGAGAACTGCAGCAGAGGGCGGGTGCACTGCTAGTTTGCTATTGCAAATTGAAATAGCCAATATGAATCTAGCAATGCATTCCTATGGTCTCCACCAGGTCTGTGACTTTGCTCTTTTGGACATTGTCAGAAGAGGCAGCATCTCCTTTCTGAAAGGAGAAAGGTCTGTGTGGGCACAACAGTGCCACACCCAAATGCCCATCTTGACAATCAAAATGCATTTTCCTTTACACAGCCATTTTTGGTAAAACTGCTTGACATCATTGAAGCAGCGTTGTGTACTGTAAACTTTGTAAACTCCTTAAAGTGAACCTATGCTTTGTCTATAAAGGACCTGATACACCTGATACTTTTAGCATGTAAATAAAGTGATTCACTACTATTCCTCCTATGTAATAGCTTGCATAAGAACTGGGGACTTTCAAGGCTCATTGTATCATCCTTTAAAGACATCTATGGAATGAAGGTGCAATGGAGCAGCATCCACAACCAGAATCTTTTATCATTCTTAAAACTGAGTTTTAGGGAAAACAGAAGAAACCACTGGGCAGCACACCCTTGGTTAGGAGAACCTGCTCCTGATGTATACGCTATATTTTACCAGTGTGGCAATTTATAGATTTGTAACAGAACTGAAAGTTGAACCCAGGACATTTTCTCATTCTTATTTTTTTCTTTTCATTTCATGAATAATCTGTTGCTGTCCTGTGTGCACATTAAGTACCCACACCTGTGTGGGCTACTATGTCTGTGTGTACAGGGTACTGTCCATCACTGCATGGATCTTGTTCAAACAAATTCAAATGTATCCATGATTCTTGCCAAGTATAAAGTTAAGCCTGACTGCATGAGTAGATGTTTGATTCATTAAAACCCCTCTAGCCAGTGCTTCTAAGACCATGAAGTCTCACAGTGGGGTTTTTCTATTTTATCTTTGTTCCTCTTGAGATATTTGGAAGTGTTTGTGTTGTGGCTTGGCTTCTCAGTAGTGTCTGCCAAGGATTATGGCCAACTTGAAAGTAGCTAATCTTATTAATCTTTCATTACCCTGTACTTCCAATACTCTATAAAAAGAACTTTCATTCAAATCAGAATTTCTGTTTTTGGAGAACTCCCATGGTAAATCTGTAGTTTAGATTAAATCTATTTCTATTGGCAAAATAAATAAAAAAATGAAAACACTTTATACATTAAAATTAAATATACAATATAGGTAATTTATTAATGCATATGTGGGCAGAAATTAAAATAAAATATCAAACAGTTTTTCTGATTTAACATTTGAAGGAGGACAAATACCTACTTTGTTTTTGCTCTAGCATTGGTTTAAAATGTACAATTTCTCTTGTAGGATCCTGGAGTAATACTACCTTTATTGCAGAATAATAGAAGAATAAAGATGATATTATGGGAAAGCTTGTTTTGATAACCAATACGATAAGCAGAAGAAAAGACCTGGTACCGACATGTCACTGATTGCCTAAAGTAGTCATACCATTTCCTTCCAACTAAGCACTAAAATTATTTAATAAATGCAGTGTGAACATTTGGACAATTGCTGTCAGTTTAGAGACATGGTTTAGGATATCTATTGGGCTAATTTGGTGAACATGGTAACATGCATTTACACATGCAAAGTGTAAATGCATGAAAAAGTGTAACTCCGAGCAAAACTTTATTTTTTTTTGGATAGAGTGGGGAAGGAATAGAAGCACATTTAGGGGTTTTTTTTTTTTTTGGATAGAGTGGGGAAGGAATAGAAGCACATTTAGGGGTTTTTTTTCTGTGTGTATCCCCATTGAGGGGATTTCCTGCACTTCCTTTCCACAGAGACACAAAAGGAATGGAAAACATCCTGGAAATACAATACAAATAGGGTAGCTAAGTTAACGAAGGAGGTAATTCCTAAAACAGATCCCCATTGGTGTGTGTGTAAGTTTCACATTCCAGATATTGTTTATTGTTGTATGGAAATTAGGATACTGTTTTAAAATGTGTTTTAAGTGGGATATTCGACCTTTGCAATAATCTTACCCCCCTGTTTTTTTATACATTTACCATCAATGTAAAGTATCTCACGTTAAAAATAAATGATAAAACAGCTTTTATAGCTGATATACAGCAAATGTTATATCAGCTTTAAAAAATACTTGTTGATCCTGACAGAATTCCAGTGAACTTGTAAATTCCTGTGCGCTCTGAAGTGTGCTCTCAAAAAATGTTTCACCCCTTCCCTATCCTCCTCAGTGAACTACAGAACAACAACTTTATGTTATGGGGATGAGGAAGGGAAGGTTTTCTGTAGTACTAACACTTTCTGTCTTAGGGTGACAAAGTTGCTCATCCATAAATGCAGTGTGGTGAGTGACTGTTGTTGTCTTTGGTCAAGAAGTGTTTTACTTCACCAGGTGAAAATAAAGGGAAACAGCCTACAAAAAGGCTGTTTCTCAGTGCAAAACTCTGTGTGTGCTCATTGTTTGTGTACCTTCTCTAGATTATGGTTGTAGTCATTTTTCCCTAACCACCTGGTCATGGAGAGGATCATATTTGATACTCTGTCTTTACCATAAAAATGATGGCCCAGCATGGCCCACTTTAAGCCAGCATGGAATTTATTCAAATCATCAGCAAGATGCCAGAATGGACTTCAGAAAGCATTTAATGCACTTCTGTATAAAGGTATGCACTGATACACTGGCAAACATTTTTTTTTGGAAATTGGATGCTGCGTTATTTCTCAATTGTACAGTATGACCAGACATCAGGAACACCTATTTTGGCACAAAGTGTGAAGAACAAAACTGCAGTAGTGCAGTACACCAGGGGTATAATTCAGTTATTTTCTTTCACAATGTTTTTTATTGATTTTAGGCAAAAAGGGTAGGGTACATACATATATTACAGCTTGTACAGTAAGTTCAGTGAGCTGACGAAGCCGCCTTAGACATCAGAAAGTGTAGGCACGTAGACATAGATAAAGTGTAACTTAAAACACAGATCATTATAAAATCATGAAATTTAGTGAAGTAAAATAGAATAGGTTACCAACATTTAACAGTCAACCCTTTTAGTGGGTTAATAATAAATGTTCATGTGTCTTATGAATAACACTATGCATAACATGAGGTTTCGTTTGTAGTCACCAAACTTCCTGAACATGTGAACGGTGAGATACGTTACTTCACGTAACAGCACCTTTAAGGGGACACGGGGGTAGAGAATCTATTGAACCATTTATAGTTACTCTAAAGAGTGGAAAGAAAGAATCAAGAAAAGGAAAGATGGAAGGAGAAAAGAAAGGATAGACAAAAGTGAGTAGAGACTTTGTTTAAAAAACGGAAGGAAGGCAGTTTAAGTAGAGGTTGGGAGAGGGGACATCCTATCAAGTGAACCCGGGGTCAATGGTGATACGGAAGTAGCGTCAAAATATCAAGGGTTGGCATATGATATACATGATATCCATGGTTCCCAGATATCCATGGTTCCCAGATGTGTAGGAATTTACCATGGGTGCCTGTCAGGAGCGATAACAATTTCTCATTAATTATGATGTTTGTGACTCACTGCTGTAAAGCTCAAGAAAGGGGATTTACAAGATTGGGCAATAGTCTGTTTAGTTGCCATAAAGATATGGGTAATCAAAGCTCGTTGGCCCCTCGACACCCCATGTACCGTCCTATGCAATAGAGCCTCAACTGGGTTCATAAGTATATTGCAGCCAAGCATTGTGTTAATGAGGGCATAAACTCGGATCCAAAGACTCATAGCTTTAGGGCAGTCCCACCATATATGGCCCATCGTTCCCGGAGCAGAACAGACGTGAATTTAAAGGATAACAGGGGATGATAGTATGCAATCCAGCAGGGGTATAGTACCATCGGAAGATAACTTTATATGAATTTTCTAGAGCTAGAATGTTGCTAGAACAGGAAGCTATGTTTCTCCAAATGGACAGCCAGTCGTCATCAGCGAGTTCATATCCCAGGTCTTTCGACCACGAGGACTGGTAGGAGGTTTGTTTGGTAGAGAACGAGGCTGAGAGGAAGGATTGGATCAGCGTGATTAAACCTGGGGCATGAGAAGGTCTGTGCGACAGCGATGTTCAAATGGGGATAGAGTATGGGGGGGGTGATGTGTGATAAGGGAATGAATAAAGTGTCTCAATTGAAGATAGTGAAAAAATTCCGACTGGGGTGCTTTATAAGATAGTTTAATTGAAGTAAAGGGGTGTATTCCCGAGTCGCATAGCAAGGAGTGAATGTCTAGAAATTCCACTTTAGTCCACCAAGAAAATTGTTTGGGATTATCCATGCCGGGGGAGAATAACAGGCAATGCGTGATGGAAAGAAGAGGAAGATGGGGAGACGCCAGTGAGCTTGAATTGGGATAGCTTGAATGGGGAGACGCCAGTAAGCCAGATTTTGAAGGTAATAATTCAGTTATTTTGCCGTCCAACAGTAATTTTTTAGGCCAATTACACTTTGAAGAGAACCTGTGGTTATAAAATCCAAGATAAGCATATCTGAGCATTATTAGGCATCACAGGGTGCTGGTAAAAAGCATTCCTTTTTTTAAATATGGCTATAGAGCTCACATATTTAGCATAAAATAATTTTAACAAAGTCAGAGCCAAATCATAACAGACCCCCCCCCCCTTTAAGCCACATGAATAGACCCTCTTTCTACTAACTAGCATTTTTGTAAATGTTTTTTGGCATTGATATACGTCCCCCATGGCAGTGCCCAGCACCCTATGCCCTTTTTTAAACAATAGCTTGCATATTACCCTTGAAAATGGGACAAAAATAAGTTTGTTTTGCCCCCATAGACTTTAATGGGGTTCTCTGCTAAGTTTGGGGTTTGCCAGCTTTCCATTGGGAACCACACTCAGGCAGATTCGCTCATCCCCACAGTCTACCAAAAGTTTGTATATATAGAAACTTGTGGATCAGTTTGCACACAAATCATAGGGCTTTTTCATGACACTTAAAGGAAAGAAATATATGGAAGCTACCTATAGCAGCTTAATTTCCTTTTTGTCTAATCTTAATGGCAAAATGAAACCTAAACTGCAGCATCTCGTTTCTTTGTTGCAGGTAAATACTGTACATCTAAACCTCCTTAGAAAATTATCTTGAGTACCTTATCTGCTCATCATGAAAACTGCTGCTAACTAGGGATGAGCTTCAGGTTCAGTTCAACCCAAACCCAAGTAATTTGTAGTTTGAGAAAATGGTTCACTAATGCGGCTATTCAAATCTACTCTACTAGTGTGTTCTGTAGCAGATTAGTGACACATTAAAGAGTGTTTGCTGGGAGAAATACATTTTTGTGTGTTTTAGCAACTTCAGTTATTTTTAGCTGCTGCACCCCCTTTTCCCCTGCTTTTCTTATTATTGTACATATTTTTCATGTTTGTTTTTCACTTTCAGTTAAGTTCAAAAAGAAAGGAGAGTGGTGTGGTTTTGTAAATATCCTTAAATACTGTAAAAACAGAGTCAATACAATTTTTGCTTCCTTTTTTCAGTGAAATAAATATACTCTAATGTTGATTTGTTTGATTAAAAGCTGACTGGTGGGGGGTCCTTTTGAAAAAGCAGCCTACTGAAAGTGTTTAATGTGCACATTATATGTCGATAAAATATTTTAAAGGCTTTTTTCAACAATAAAATAAATACACTATGATGCTTTTTTTTAATGAAATGCTAGCTAGTGTCTCTCCTGTTCATAAGGGGACCTAGTAAAAGTGATGAAATACCATGCACATAGTCACTACAATATTTGGGGGGGGGGGGGGGGGGGGCGGT
>NW_017307086.1:57113-73222 GCF_000935625.1 Nanorana parkeri
GGGGGGGGGTCAGTTAAATAAATACATGTAATCAACAATAATGTTGATTTCTTGATTGATTAATAGCTGGCTGGTGTGGGGCCTGTTAACAAAATTGCCCAGTAAAAGTGTTTTAACACTGTGCGTGAACTCACAACAGTATTTTGGGAGCTTTTTGTGTGAAATAATACACTCCATTGTTGATTTTTTTTTATTTAAAGTTGGCTGGTGTGGGTCCTGTACATGTAGACATCACATGATTTTGAGGTCTTTTTTCAGCAAAATAATTACACACTAATGCAGATTTCTGAAATTTCAAATGGCTAGTGGGGGTCCTGTTCAAAATGCAGTCTACTACAGGTGCTTAAATACCATGCATGGAGACAGTACAATATTTCTGGCTTTTTTTCTGTTGAATAATAAAATACAATTTTGTTTTCTTGATTGCCTTGTGTCTCTTTCTTAAACTGCAGCCTGCTAAAGGTGCTTACACAGAGCATGCATCGAGTGTGTTCAATATTTCTGGATTTCTTTTAAATAATACACAGTAATTAAAAAATGTTTTATAAACCTGCCTGGTGCTGCTGCTTCTGTATTAAAGCCAAGCAATAAGGGAAAAGTACAAACATGTATTACACATGCAAAATATGAGATGCCAGAATATGGTGTTGCTGATGCTGTCTGTGTGAATTCTCATATTCTGTAGTACCAAATACAGCTTAAAGGCATCTCCCAAGCATGTAATTAAAAGATTTGTTGTTTGTTGTTCTGGCCCCTCTGAAAACTATTTCCTTACGTGTATTTTTGCACTGGCACATCTACTTCATGGCAGTGCCCTGTCCCCCATACCCTGTGTTAGACAATCCCTTGCCTAGTAGTCTTGAAAATGTCCAGAATTGATTTTCCAGATTTGCCCCCCATAGACTTCAATGGGGTTTAGGTTCGCCATTTGTGTCATAGGACTTTACAATGGGTTCAAATAGAGGCCTGCAAACTGAACCCAAACACAGTCACTCATCTAGATCTAGATCTAGAGCACATGTGCTCATTGTTTTCTATGTTTAGATCCCAAGTATCTGTGTGGATTTATGTAAGAGTGTGCATTGGTCATTTTTCTGGAAACCAGAAAAGTGTTGTTTTAAAGAGAACTCAGGAGAATTAATGATATATTTCACAATATTGAAACTTTCAGGAAATAGATTTTGGATCAAGGTTGGAATCAGAACTTATAGGTTGTGAATCTCTAATTTAGAAGGCTCTAGTTGTAGTACAAACAGCCTCTGTATAAATTAATTATGTTTTGAGTTTTGTTGAACTATAAAGTTTTGTGTTGAGAACAATAATTTTGCCTATGTCTATGCAGCAAAGCAGAAAGAAAGAAAATGCCAAATATGTATATATATATTTCCATGCTTGCAGATTCTGGGTCGAATCAAATAACCATTTGTTTTTGAGCTTTGTGACTAGGAACACACAGACTTTGCTATTCAAGCTATAAACTCCGATTAAGTTCTTTAGTTATTTATTATAAAATAATGTCTTATCAGTGCACCCAATGGCACTAGCTGAAGCCAGCAGAATGAATATAATTCTCTCATCCACTGAACAATAGAATGTCAAAAAGCCTGTCTGCATTAAAGAATTTTTTGTAAAAAAGCTTAAAAAATAACATAAGCTAGTGAGAGTTATATGCTATCTAGTTTATCAATTACTGCACAGAAGCATTTTTCTGTAAGCAGATCCAGAAATAAATATAGTGCTAAGAACAAAATCAAGATTTAGATTTTGTCTTCCATTGCTTGCAAATAAATACACAAACTGCTTTTTACATTAAAGGCTATTCAGACTATGCTTTGTGCTACTGCACAGGCATCAATACATTAACTCTTTATGGTACATTAAGGTGTATAACGTTAAGTCAACTCAATCAATTTAAATGAGTTGGCAGTGCCCCCTAACATACTAAACAATGGAACTTACCTTATTTTAACACAGTGCTCCATAATCCATGGCATGTGTGTTGTGGTGTGCTGCAGTATTGCCATTCCCTAATTACTGACACTGCAGGGCACCACGGTTTTCATGTTACTGTGATGCAAATGTCATGGGCTCTAGGTATCACACTTAAGTTATAAAAAAAGTAAAATCATGGATCGATTGCTTTCCTAATAAAAAATATATATATATGATTTGCCTTCTGTAAAGGTACCATATAGAGATCTGAATCATGGCTATGTGATCTTCTCAGTTTTTATATAATTACCTAGTGCTGGAGTCCATCACTACCACTCAAAACAGCATTATGCTCTCAGCCTGTACAAACTGCAGTTATTCCACTTTAACGTGGAAAAAGGAAATAAAATGGAGGGGAAAAGAGTTTTGTGCTTTGAAGATACACTGGCTCCAGTAATCCCAACAGTATAATAGAGAAATCCAATTAAAGACCTTACAGTCTCAATCTTATTTTTTTTTAAATGCTGGATAGAACACAAATTTCAAAAATATAAAAGTGCTATTAAACATATCTAATTTTTGCTTTTGAATGCACAGTTTGGAAGAAAAAAAACCCACTTCTATATCTATCTTTCACAAACACTCATTTAAACATACAATGTAACTAAACATTGTGAATGACAATTTCGATATTGAACATGTATTCTTACAAAGGCTACTTAGACAGCAACATAGCAAAGGTTACTAAGGCAAGTAACAACAAATAAAGGCGATATACACTTGTACAAATTACTAGCAAGAAGAAAAACAATTTTTGTAAAAAAAACTATTGATCTTGCATGCTGTGTGCCCCTGGGTCAGCATGTGCTCTTCACAAATACAAACTCAATGTCTTTGAATAATATAAACTCTAAAGGTGCAAAATGGGAGTGCTGTTGAGCAGTTACAGAACCACAAACAGTAAACCATTTGTGTGAATGGACTAACTGCACATAATTTTATGCAATAATTTTCCAGTATGTTAGAAGGTCTCTCTACCTAAGTATCGCTAACAAACTGAGAAAAAAAATTGTTGCAAAATATATTTGAAAAGAATTAAAGCACTGCATGTTCTTGAAATGATCTGATCACCTTTCGCAGCTCAAATGATCATTTCCCTTTTTCAAAATGATCACATATTTCTTACAAATGATTTTAAACATAAATGAAAGTAATTATGCCTGAAACTATTTTAGAGCATTATCTACTGATGCCACTCTCATCCTCCCAGTTAAAACGAAGCCAAAGCAAGGGAAACTGACTTTTTTGTAATGCAAAATAAATGGAGGACTCCAAAAGTAAGACCCATGGCTCATAAAGGTCCAGGAAATGTGCAGATAGGAAACCAGGTCAGACATCACTACTTTGATATAAAATAAAGTAGTCAGTGATTCGAACCCTTATTATTTACTCAAACAAACATACGTTCTGGTGGATTAATGTTTGTTTTATTGCAGCAGAGCAGGCAAAAAGCACAGTAAACATGAGTGGTTTAAGCTCCAATTATGCCACCCACCACCTAGGAGAGGGAATTAAATCATCTTAAAACACCTGTAAATGTAGTAGGCACCCTGAAAGTAAAAGGAGGTAGTATTGGTCATCACAACAGTTGTAAAGTAGATTTCGGATATATGTCAGGTAGGGTTGCCTATCCAAGGGCAGTGTACAGGGTATCCCAGACACCACATGCAGTCAGAGCACAACTATAGTCTCTTTATAGATAGGTTATTTATATTGGGATTTGGCATTTGCCTCGATGGCACAGGAAATTTGAGTAGGCAGATTTTACTAAAGTAATAATCAGTAAATAATTTAAAGTGACCCTGTCATTGAAAAAGTATGTGGCTGCATTGCCTACTTACGTCTAAAAATGCTACTTACTAGACCTGAAACAATCATGTTGTAAAACAGTCATGCCGCCACCCGACATGCCGGTCCCAGGCCCGCAGAAGGGGCAGCAGAGCCTAAGAAACACGGTGGGGGTGTCGGGCAGGGGGCAGGGGCAGGGGACACTTTATCGACACGTGGCAGCGAACTGGCGGCAGCAGAGCCACCAGAATCACTTCTATTGTAAAGCCGGCTCTACAAATGTAAAGCAGCTACAGCCGCCGGGAGTCTGTTTAAAGGGGCCCGCTGCCACCAACATAAGCCTTACATCGGTGGCAACGAAAGGGTTAAGGCACAATAGCTTACACAGCTGTATACAGGCCAATGGTTCATTTCTAAAAGTTTTTAAAAATTAAGTTTCTCTTGAAGAAAGGTGTTTAGGTAGAGTTTTCCTTGAAGGAACAGGTCGATCAGATCTTCAGAACAGGCAGGGAACAATCAACAGGCTCCACCTGGAACACAGGTGGAACTCACCATAGACTTCATCCACTTAGTCACAGAGATTGCATTTGTAGTTCCTTATCCAAGGCATGACATGATGGATTAAGATACTAAAGGTGTGTGTGGGGCGCACTCGGATGAATGGATGAAGGTTTATTTGTGTGGGTCCCCACTTTGGTGAAAGCGGCGTGCAGCTCTGTTGTGGACAAGTGAAGTGGTCCTGCCGATAGCTGAACAAAGAAAAAACACAGGAGCGCTACAGCCTGGTCTGATGAAGTCTGAAAGTGTGACAATGTTGCACTGTGTTAAACGAATTCTGGCTGTGGGATGGTAACAAAGTGTATCTAACTGTAGACGAGGGAAATGAAAGGATGATGTGTGAGAGCACTGTGAATGTGGTGTGGCAGTGGATGGATGAAACAATGATGAAGCTCAAAAAGAAGCACTTACATGTCAGAGGGCCCTACTGTTATCCAGTGTATGGACGGGATGGCGGCGGTGGAGATTGGCAGTCCCAGATGGTGAAGGAGCTGTGTCTGATTGGAAGACTGTCTGGTGGTGACAGCTCAAAATTCTGTTTTCGTCGAGCTGCGTTAGAGCCGGTAATGTGGGAAAGGTATTCCAACACGGCTGGGTGGAAGCCAGCGAGAAGAAGGAGGTGGTGGGATGCGGGCACAGCTGCTGCCAGCGGTGTGGAAGAAGGGCTGTCTTGGGGGCCGATAAAAGTGCAGCAGGATGTTGGGTACAGAAGTTGTCCAGTGTTGGCAACAGGGAACGGAATGGAAGGGGCACGTGAGCTGTCGGTGATAGTGGAAATCATGCTGAGGAGATGCGGCAGTTAACCCGATAGGAGCGTGGCGGACATAGGTGGAACAGGTGGTTGTCAAATGTATTTATAAAGCAGTGATGAGATGGCCTTGGTCAATATTTAAAGATTAGTATTTTTTAATAATTTTACATGTTTATGTTGAATGTTTTTTTTTGTGATAAGGCTTTCCCTGCCCTGGTTAAATAAATACTTTGGCCAGGGATGACAAGGCTGGATAAAATGCTTACAAGTGATCATATTCATGAGCTATTGGGTGTTCAGGCTGGACCACTGGCTGGAGGTAGCTGAACATGTGCTTTAGGTACTAGCCTTGCACATGTCATGCCAGAAAGAGCCTTGAATTAATCAGAGAGAAACACAGCCTAGTAAAAGTGCTACTAACAGTTCTTAAATTCTGTGCACGGAGTCATTACAATATATTATTACAATGTATTATTTTCTATGAAATAATACAGTCTAATTATTGATGTCTTGATTATAAACCTGGTTGGTCTTTCTCTGTTAAATGACAGCTTATTAAAACTGCTGGTGGAATGCAGGTAGAATGGGCTGGCTTTTTGTGCAAAATAATGGCAACTGGCATAAGGTATTCTAGCCAAAAGAATGTAAGCTGAGTACCTCATACTGTGGTATTGCACAGTCCACAGAAAAAGGTGTAAACAGGGTGTTAGGCAAAACTGCAAGGACTGGCTGGGCATGAGGGGGATTTTGGGACATTTTTTCTTTAGTTGTCTCAGCAGTGGAGCAGAAGTTTGTGGACCGGCCCTGATAGACAAGAATGAAGGGCAGGGGGTGGGATGGAGCAAAAAATAAAAAAGGTAAAGCAACGGGAAAAAAAAGAATCAATAGTTTACACTGCAGAGGGGAAGATGCTTGAAAGACACAAGGTTTGTTTGTGAACTGAATGTTTGCTTTAAGTCTCTTTTATACCAGGTGTCAAGAGTGCTCTCTTTTATGATAGCCTTAGAGAGAACACCTCTGAGGTGCATGAATTCCATTCAGCTAATCTTTACCCATAGTTCAGGTCCTCCATGTCCCTTTTCATTTATTTAGTTTCCTCTCTGCATTCTTTCCTGTTCCACAACATCTTTTTTGGAAATGGTGCCTAAAACTGAACTTTTACTCAAAATGTGATCTTACTGCTTAATAGGGGCAGAAAAAGCTGCATACACAAATTCAGATCAGTAAAATGTAAATAACACAAATAACCATGTGTTAAATCTTTTTCAGGTAGTACTCTTTAACTCGAAACAGGCATTTTTCTTAGAATTCTAAGCTATCACCTGGAAAGTAAATATTTAATTAGCTGTGGAGGAGCTGTACATATTTTATCATCAACCAAGTCAGCTTTTTATTGCTGCTGCAAACAGTACTGTTATGTAAGGTGTCATACATCATTCAGCCACACTTAAACTGACCTTTTTATCCAAACCATTCAAGGACTGCTTGTTTTTTTCTGACATTTTTCTTGAATTTGGTGTTTACTAGGGATGAGTGAATGTGTTTGGCTTCAGTCCATGGGGTGTTCATCAAACCCATTGTTGTGGGCATTTTCAAAGCTAACAGGCAGGGGATTGTCAAACAAAGAGCATGGGGAGCTGGGCACTGCTATGGGGAACATGTACCAATGTAAAAAAAAAAAAATATACCATACAGCAGGGAGAGGGTCCTCCTCTAATACAATGTTGAGGGCAACATGGGAAAAAAGATTCAATTATATGTTTGGGAGAACCTTCAGCCTGTATGTGGTGTTATGGAACAGTATGATTCTCCCAGGCAATGTCATTGACACCGTATTCTGGCATCACATATTCTGTACGTGTCATTTTTACTTTCACATTATTGCTTGGCTTCAATACAGCAGCTGCAGTCCAATCTGATTTATTCCAACATGAAAAAAACTACATTTTTTAGGTAGTTTTGGCTGATTTTTTAATCCAGTGCTAGCTGGCTTTAATTGACTAGTAGAAGTAGCAGCCACAACAGATCTAAAAGCTATAAGAAAGTGTACTCTTATGGAAAAATATAGCTAAATCCCTCAACTTTGTAGCAATTGACCAGTGGCAAACAGTATAGTTTTTGAGCTGCTTTTTCACAGTACCACACTGTATTGTCTCCAATGTTTAATAAAATGTCAAAACAGAATGCACAAAACATTTCAAAATTATCATTATTATTCAATTATTAATATTTATTTCACGAATATGAAACTCAGGTATGTGTTTGGGAGTAACTGGCTAGCGTGAAGGGTCAGAACAGTATGACAGCACTTTAGAAGGTAGTGAATAAAAAGAGACAAGGCAGGTTTTGCCAGTGGCTGGACAGTATGTAAGCAGTTTGGTTAGGCTGCAATATAAAAGGAAGAGAGGAATCAGGGTATCCTGAAATGAACATTAGAGCGCATTACGTGCAAGATAATAGCTACACATATTATACAGTGGCTGGAGAGTATGTAAGTAACTTGATTATACCGCAATGTAAGACATGAGATCTTGAAATAAAAGACCTTTCGGACACAATAGCCACACATCTTGCAGCGGCTGGAGAGTATGTAAGCAGCTTGTTCAAGCTGCAATATACTGTAAGATGGTGAGACAAGGTAGGTTTTAAGCTGAGATTAAAATTATCGTGTATTATTTCAGAAACAATAGCCGCACATATAGTACAGTTGCTCGACATATTAAGAAAGAAGCTTTACTACGGCGCAATGTAAGAATGAGAAACAAGGCAGTTTTTTAACAGGAAAAAAACATTTGCAGTGCATTATTTCAGAGACAATGGACACAAATATTAATCATTTGCTGGAGAGTATGTAAGCAGTTTGATTTTACCACAGTGTAAGTGTGGGAGACAAGGGAGTTGTATCATGTAATAGAGATTGGAGTGTATCATTTCAGAGACAATAGCCAAAAATATTGTACAGTCGCTGGTCAGTATGTATGAATCTTGTTTAGGCCACAGTTTAAAAGAGAGAGATGAGGCAATTTTTATCCTGAAATAAAAGTTAAAGTGTATTATTTCCGACAATACTCCCACATACAGTACAGTGGCTGGATAGTAAGTAAACAGCTTGATTAGGCTGCATGTAAGAGGAAAAAACAAGCCAATTTTTTATTGTGAAATAAAATTGGAGTGTATTATTTCTGAGACAATTGGCACAAACATTGTGCATTCACTGGAAAATATGTAAGCAGCTTGATTTGGCAGCTAAAGAGGGAGAGAGGAGGAAGATTTTATGTTGAAATAAACAGGCACAAATATTTATGAATGCCGCAACACTGGAATAGACTGAAAATTTGAAGACACAGAGTATGATTTACACTGTAACAAACAATTTTTCAGCTGAGGCCAAACTGCAGAAACATTATGTGGGACACCAGAATAGGCCACCTAAACCTTGAAACACAATGCAGAATTTACCCTGCAGCAAACATGGAGAGGTAAAAACAAACAGAAAGAAGCGCCCATCCTGTGACATACTGTTAATTTATTTTGAAATAATAAAAGAACAAAGGGCTACTCACAAACATAACAGTGTTAAACGTTTCTGATTGCAATCGGTATTGAATTCATCCAGACAGGTGTCTCACAAGTCTCAGTGCAACTACAATGGCACCAGTTGTTTTTTTTTTAACTCTTATTAATTTGCTATTCTGTTCGGTACCCAGGGCCGGATTCCCCACAAGGCCATCTAACCCTGCCTCTCCATGTAAACAGTGAGAAGGGAGAGCAGTCTTCCCCTCTCACCTGTCACAGGAGTCTAAGGAGTTCCAGCACAGCAGAGTGCTGGAACTCCTGCATTGGAGGTGACAGGGTCAATAAAGAGAACCTGTCACCTCCAAATGCTATCACACAGGGAATTGTTAGCTCCTGTGTGATAGCAATAAAGTTAAGTAAAAAAAATAATTGATACAAAAATTAATTCTGAATTGAGAAAGCTGGTTGGATGACCAGTGAAAAGTCTTCAAGAAAAATACAGCAAGTCCAGTTGCCTTGACTTATTTTTTACAGATATAAAAAAAAATAAGAAAATGATAAAAACAAAAATAAGATAAAAAATTATAAAAAATTAAAAGATAACAAGATAAATAAAAATTGAAAAAAGTAAAAAAATTAATAAAAGTGATAAAAAAGTTAAAAAAAATAAAATAAAGAAACAATAAAAAAATTCAAACTAACCCTGCCGCCCCTGCTTTCCAGTTGGCATTCTCCATGGGGGGAGGGGGGCGCATTGAGGAACCTGGCCTTGGGGCAGCAGGGAGAGTAAATCTGGTCCTGTCGGTACCACGGAGGTACCAAGCAGAATAGCCGAGCTAAATGTGCTCGGCGGCACTCAGCTATTCACTCACTGCCGTAGAGATTCGGCTCAGCTGATCCAGATGTTGCATTGGCTGAGTTGAAGTCCCTCTGCACTGCGGCTCAGCCGAACATGCAGAGCATGTTCGGCTGATCGAAGGCAGCCGATGTACGGCTGATTTCAGCCGATGTACGGCTGAAAATCAGCCATACTGAGCTGGAGTGAATAGCCGAAACGTCGTACAGCTCTGCTCACTTCGGCTCGGTTATTCACTTCGGCAGCTTAGTGAATAACCCTGTAGGTGAGAGACTCCTCAGCCTTCCCCTAGCGAAGCACCGTCAGTTTCTCATGACGAGCAGCCATTCAAAATATGTTGCCCGACCCTGTGTGTCAGCTTGAGGTGGGGATGGCGTGTCGAAGTATGACCATAAGGGAGTTCCATCCAGTCACATCCCGTTGTACGCACCTTTAATTCTAAAGGGCGTCCACCCTCGACAAAGTCGCTGGAGACGAAACGTACATCGGGCGGAGTTTGCTGACACGAGGCGGTACTGGGAATCCTGTGGATGTGCCTATTTGTGTGGAAGCTATATAGCTATATGAGCACTTTTATCTTGCAATTGATTGAATACATTATATGTGAGTAGTTTTAACAATAGAGCGTTTTAACATTTTATCATCTTTCATGATTTCGGTGTGGATGAGCGGTATCTCTTGTATCAATTGAAAACACGATTGGATAACTCTGTGAACCGGCTGTTCCGCTTGCTAAGGGCAGGAGAACCTAATTCCTCACTATAAACGGGGTAATGCATTTATGACCTTCTCTTTGAGAGGTCCAATTATAAGGTGAGAGGCAGCTATTGTTGTTTCACACGGGTGAAGACACATTTTAAACATTAAGTGCATGAGCAGATGCACCAGGACTACATCAACTAGGAGTTTTACTGTATGACTGAAGCACTTTTTGTGGACTGGTTATTTCTGCACCATAGGAATATATGAACTTGGATGATCATAAAGTCACATCATTATTAACTTATTGATGTATTTATTCATTTATTTATGTATAAACTTTCATGTGTTTTTAATATTATGTGATACAGTTTAATAAGAGCACATGAGATTTGTGCAAAGCACTGTTGGAATATGTGTTTTCACAGTTTTGGTTTAGAGGTAACGAGGAATGCATTTGATTTATTCCCTTGTGACACGTTTTCACAGAGCAACACTTTTATTTTGATTTTCATAATATATATTATTTCGGTGTTACACATTTGGTGTGGGGTTTGTTGAATTGAAAGCCTACTTAATGACTTTACAATTCTGCTGCATAATGTCCCAATATACAGCCAGACTATTATTTTGTAAGCAAAGCTGTACCTTTTATCATTCAGAAGCCGTCCTTGACCTCCAAGCAGATTACTTTGTCTAAACTGTGATGATACCATCAGTCAGCTGCAGTCAGGAGGAAGCATTTCATCAGTCTCTTCTCCCCCAGCGATCAGACTGCAACACTATTATCAGGGTTATTCTCAAAAGGATGAAGAATTTGGAGAAGGCAGGAGAAGTGAACAATTGAGACCAAAATAGCTGAACTGGAAAGTGAGCTGAATTGGAGAATTTTTCTGCATCAGCTATGTTGTCCTAGATTGTTCACTTCTCCTGCCTTCTCCAAACTCTTCACCCTTTTGTGAATAGCCCTGTATAACTTTGTAAGAAATCACAATGTGAGAGGCTGCAGCAGGGGCTAATCTGTGTTAGACATTTGTGAACCCAGACTGCATAGGCAGTAGAATGTACATAAATGTATTACCTTTGAGCCAGCGTATCTGTTCAGGAGGTAGATGCTGATCCTGAAGAATGCTTGAACAAAGATGAATCTGTCATTCTGGAGTGAAAAGCAGTTGAAGGCATTTTTAGCTATAGTATTGCAATCCCTGCGAGAGATAATACCTATGTTATAAATAGATGCACTTATGATGAAATCATATATCTGATGCTAGGTTCGCTTTAAAGCACATTAACACATAAAAAGGGTACAATTTTTTCAAAAAACAAGCTGAGCTTACATAGATCTGATCTATCCACAGAAAAGTGAATAGGATTTTTAATTGAAATGCATTTCCAAGCAGTGAAATACATGCATTTATAACAGGATAGAGATAAATGCGAACATGAAAATAAAAGGATTGCCAGCAAATTATAGATATCTTCAAGTTATAACAAGCATTCGGTGCCCTTACACAGAACGGTCACATAATTTGCAAACACTGGGCCGTCTATGACAAGTTGAAATGAATGTGTTAGACAAATGTTTATGCATGTTTTGATGATAATAATCCTGAGTGTACAGATTTGTACTGATGAGAGTCTGCGGATGTCATGAAGTGTCTAGCATTTTTACATCCTCTCAGTGGGAGCACATAGGGAATACAGAACTGTTGCTTTGTAATCCGTTGCTAATTTGGTGGTTATTATCAACACTGTAAATGGTAACATTTACCCAGTTGACTGTAATAATCCCCTGGTCCTGCCAACTACTTTACAGATTTGTAATGAGATAAGAGCCTCTTTTGCATTGATTATAACTTGGCCATGCATGGGTGGGATAGCATTGTAATGATTTATCTGGGGGATGGAAATCATAACCTTAAAACACAAATGCCAATAAACATGAAATCATATTATTTACTTAGGCAGTTTTTTGGATGGTGTTGCTCACAAATGCAAATATCAGACTTTTTCCCCCTGGAATTCATCAGAGATATGCAATGCTGTGTATTGTACATTTTTTATAATTATCTTAAATTATCTTAATTGTGGCAACTCTTTTTTATCCTTGGACTGGGATCTACACAACGAGGCTAGAGGCTAAAAATTAAATTTTTCTATGCTCAGGCAGCAAGTGATACAAATTGCAGAGGAGTTTAGGGATCCACAGATCAGCATATTAAAGAGCAGGAAGCTGCATATTGGTTTAATGATGGGCTTGGGGCCTGAAGGTGGTACAAAGGGATGTAAGATGCAAGCAGCTGTTCCATAGTCATGGACAGATATGCCAAATCTATGGAAAAGCAAGTAGGGGCTGGTGGCTACTGGTCATACAATACAAGAGGAGGTCCCAGGAACGTATGGTGGAAGAAACTGGCTGGTATGGTCAAGAACAACTTAACCACACAGTGGTACAGTGGAAGAACAGATGCCAGCAGATTGCTAGAGCAGAGAAGTAGTAGTGTAGACGGTCACAATGGAGGAGTAAAAGACTGTGTGCATTATATACTGCTTATACTATCACTGTACAAAATGACTCCAAACATTTGACCGAGACTTTTATATTTTGGAAAGCTGTGTTCAGACCTGCACATAGGGTATGCATCACCTTTTGTTTGTCAATTTACCATACATGAATCTATTACTTTTATATTTTTTATTTTTACATTTTAAATCTGGTAATATATATATATATATACTGTATTCCTGCCGCAGGATTTGTATTTCTGTCTATCCAGTCTTGAGATGTACACAGTTCTGCTCCAGGGCATAGACCTGTCTAGCACGAGAAGGGCCCTGATCTTTCTCCTATACAATTTGATTTGACTTTGACTCTTCTTCTATCAAAATAAACAAAAGAGGACAGCAAGTGTCATAAGACAGGAAGATAAAGATAGTAACAATAACCTGACCTTCAAGCCTTTTCCTGCGTTACTGAAAAAAAGTGTTTCTCTTTAGTCTATGTCCCTGCTGGAGAGATTTCCCATCACTTACTTTTTCATACAAGTGCTAGAGAAAGGTTTAAAGTAGAATTAAACTCTCCTTTTTGCACATATCTTCTACTAGCAAACAGTAGATATATGCAAAAACAATTTTAAAAAAATAAAAAAGTTACCAAAAAGGTAAAAACTTACCTCTGTCTCCGCCACTCGCTCCCATCTGAAGATCTGAAGCTTCTCGGACAGTGCTGAAAGATGAGAGCAGACGCATGTGCAGTAGAGATCTTCAGCAGGGAGATGAGGAGAGACACAGTGGAGGTGAATGTACACAGCCGGGAGCATGAACGTTGGACAGACGCCGTGGGACCCGTAGTCTGCGCTGGATCAGAGACTGGTACCAGCGCTGGAGGGATTACTGACTACAAGCGGAAGGAAGAAGATGATCAGTTCAACAGGCATCATTTAAAGTAAATCCTTAAAGCAGCATGTGGGGGTGGGGTGGGGGGGGGCATTTGTGACTTTAATGTCACTTTAAGGCTGACCTGATAAAATAAAGAATTTTATCTACAGTACACTTCAAAATTACCAAAATAAATGTAGTCATTTTCATAAAACAGTTTGACTCCAAGATACCCCAGTTCTCTGTTAATGATACAGTTCAAAGCCTTTATAGAGGCGCTAATGTAACAGTTGGCTGCCTTCTGTTTTGCCCATGGAGGAAACATTGCAACAACCTGTTCTTGCCCCAGCAGAAAAACATCTTGCACCAGTATACAAAATAATATACACCTACAGTGACATTAAATCCATGAGTAATTTTGAAATTAAGGCTAGTCATGCAGAACCCTCTGCTGATTTAGTGTGTGTGACGATAAAATGTATCACCAGTTAAAGAATATGTTTTTCTCTGCATAAAAATGAAGATGGATTTTAGTATGGTTCAACTCAACAATGATTAATGATTACTTAAATAAAAGTTTCAAGTGTCATTATACAGCTATGAAAATAATAATAATATTAATATTAATGATGTTGATAGTAATAATATAGTATTATCATTATTGTTGTTGTCAATAATAATAACAATTTATAATATTATTATTTTATTATTCATAGTGTCCTTCTGTCTACTTTATTTTTACATTTCTGCTATGGACCTGTTCATAACTTTTAGGACTTTTAGGTTACTATGGTTCTACAGCACTAATGTTCCACTATTTGTCTGATGTACAGTATAAGCTGAAAAGATATTATGCTCACTTCCCATACCCACCCTTTCTGGCCTGCTCACACAAGTGGAGCCTGTATTTATTTGATTAAAGCATCAAGTAATGGGAAAACATGTCTGCTAGGTGCAGAAAGTCCACTGTGCTCCACCTGATCATTATCAGCAAAGAGTTTCTTAGTCTTAACATTTATGGAGGTTTTGACCCATTCTAGACATATCAGGCAAGAAGAAATTAATTGCTAATTCTATTTATACTTATATCTGCAGATTCTACTCTGTTTCACTGGGAACATGGAAGTACGCATCCTTTAAATCTATGGATACCATCCACATCCCGGGATGTACCACCTGTATGATTGTCTGGACAGACTCCATCCTGAATCAGCATCAGCAGCAGCGGATCCGTATCTCGGATTAAAAAAAAATCTTGTCATGCTGTTCAACCTCATTTACAGGGGTAATATTAGTTCCTGTTTCAAAGAAATTCGGATCCGAAATTCGTTAACGGAATTTCGTATTTCGGATATAATTCGGAAACTGCCATTCGGATTTCGGATGCTCCGAAATTCGGAATTTCAGGAAAATTCGTACGAATTTCGATTCGTAACGAAACGAATCGCACATGTCTAGGATACAATGACCATGAGAACAAACTGTTAGCTGCTTACAAGAGCATCTTTTTCTTATGGACATTAATGTATATTTAAAAAAAACACATTCCCTGGCAGAATCCCCTGTAGCAGATGTACAGTTGTTGGTGTAACGGAAAGGCCTATAAACATTGCTAAATGTAGGAGCTTTGACACTGTCTTACAGTGCCATAGCAACAGATTGGCTATCAAACTGCATTCATCTGTATTCTGATGAAGTAAACAGCAGCTCTAAATTACAAGGTGTGGAGGAGTGAGGAAGTAAGAAGACAAACAATATTTACAATACAAAGAGTTTTTTGTTTTTCTGAGAGGTACTTTGCAAAGCAATGTTTGCAACTAAACTGACCATACAATATTTCCCTGGTGAAATTGCAGATAGCCCTTACTGCTGAAGAAAATGCTCTTCCCATGTCACACACCTGAGAATTTTTTTTTTTTTAAAGGCAAGTCATAGCAGCCAAGGGCAGGAATAGGCTAAAGACACAACACAACTCCCATGGATCCAATGATCTTTAACCACATGAGTACCAGCCTGGATATGCACCTTCATTACCAATCCATTGTTCAGCTGTCATTGCTGTGATAGTTTGACTGACAATTACTCTGTCAAGCAGCATCATAACCAAATTATTTTTATATCATTTTTTGTGACGCATATAGACTCTTTTAGTAGTATTTAATAACCACTATTTTAATTTTTACTATAGAGTGAAAAAAAACATTTTGAAAAATAACCTTTTTCTTTTACTTTTTGGAAACTAGACCCCCTAAGATGACCTCATAATTTTGCTACAATTTTTTGCAAATGGGGAATGAAGCTAGTATTGAGGGGGTTCAAACATGAAGCTTGGTAACGGTGAACTAGATACAGAACATTGGGTCATACACATAAGGATCAGGAGGTTTAGGGGTTACTGTACAGGTCACATACAGTGGTAGAGTGGAGTCCAGGAGAACACTTTGTGCCAATAAGTGAATAAGATATTTAATATCTCTCTCAGCATGCATCAGTAGCCCCCTCCAATCTGGCTGATTAATCAAATCAGGGCAGCCTTCAGAAATCTCGCTGCCCCTTATACAGCTTTAGGCC
>NW_017307086.1:73796-85695 GCF_000935625.1 Nanorana parkeri
CCCCCACAGTCACATCAGTCTCTGTACAGAGGAGCTTACACTCTAATGTCCCCCCCCCCACAGTTACATCAGTCTCTTTACAGAGGAGCTTACACACTAATGCCCCCCCCACAGTCACATCAGTCTCTGTACAACACTGCACGGCCCCAACCAAAGGGTCCACCACCTGGGAGTTCCGTTATGGCTCCAAGCTCCACCCATACGTTTTCGGCTAACCTATCATCGGTCCGAACGTATAATCACCCCGGCCCTCTGTCAAATTTAAAAGCCTGCTTTTCTCTCACTGTTTGAAATTGCAATGAGGCTTGACAAAGAGGATATACCTCGAAACGCGTAGCCAGCGAACTGCTGTCGACTCTGTGAGAGCTCTAATACCATCTACAGCTCACACAGTTTTCACAGTTTCCCGACCTTCCCCGCTTCCCTGTCTTATCTGATTGACGGTATAGGACACATATTTGCCCTCAGCCGTTTGCGGCACTTCTCCCTCCTCCACCCGCCGCGGCTCAGTCTGGCCAGCTGAGTCCGCGTGTAAACGTGGAACTCCCCGGTTTCTGGATCTGCAGCCCACTACTCCCCACACCTGATCTTCTGAACCGGGACACCAGACGCCGCTACCCGGGTATCTCTTGGATGTCACTGCTGCCAATTTGACTGTAAGTCATTTTCCTTTTTTATGTATTTAGAGATTTTTTACATGCACCCCCTAATAAGGTAGTAGCGCTCCTTATCCTTTGGTATTTCTTCACATGTTTCATGGGACTCCTCTCCCTGTTCCAAGGAGCTAAACACACCGACCACCAATTGTTCCCCTAATTGTGATCATTTAAACTGCAGTGCGCTGTTTTATCTGACCAGATTTTATTCATCACATGATATATGTTGAGATTATTGAATTATTCTAAATGATATTCATTGAGCTGGGTTCCATGGAAAACCATGACAAATAAACAATTGATGTACCTTAAAGTTACTCTGCCACAGGGGGTCACTTGCATACAAAACCCTACCTGTAAAACAAGAGTGGATAAAATTACCTTTCTGGTGACTTGTGTGTTGAAATGCCGCTGTTCCTTGTCCGCTGCATATATTCCACAGTTGATGCCCATGCAAGAAATAAGGGTGAAGTTGTCATCTGGGCAGAAAGGCATAGGCAGCAACAAAAAGTTACATTGCAAAAAGTTCAAACCCTTATCTACCCTTTTAAAGATGTATTATTGTTTGTATCGTTACATAAAGGGAGATACATTTTCCACAATAGGGACACCTCAATACATTAGGGGCCTCTGCAGAATGGTTGAGTACCTAATTCTTTTCTAATGCCACAGCCACATATAGGCACAAGAAATAACTTAAATTATACTGCAGAAACCTGTCATCCTAGTAATGCAAACTGTGCAGGAGTTTCAGATTTTATTCTTTACATTATCTCTGCTTTTAACTCACTTACAATTTTCTGCTTAACAGACACACAACGGCACATAATTCAGCCATCAAATGGTTTTTTCTATCACCGGAGAGATTTTTTTTTTCCTAATCCGCTCACAAGACTTTATTTTTTTCACTTCCATTTAGCAGGCATATTCTGAAAGAACTAATTGCTACTAGACAGAATGCTACAGGACATACATTTCCTGTCACCGGTTGCACTTTAAGCAGTTCCAACTTTATTCTAATCTGTAGATGCTTAGTCTAAATTTACCATTTCTCATCAGGGTATCATGAAAACCTGGTCTGTCATTTACTGGCAACATCGAGACAGAGAGTTGGTCTCTGACATGGCCCGAATGCAGCAACTGTCTGATTTGGCATCAAAGTCAGTGAGAAAAAAAAACATCAAAGCAAGAGAACTTAGATATCATTATTATTGTGAAAATTAGGATTCCTTCTCAAGCGATTCTCTTGGGAGCCTAATTTACATCGAAGCAAATTAGCATTACTGTGATTTTATCTGAGGCCATTCTGCTTGTCTTGTTTTAGATTTTTTTTCTGATAAAGTCGAAAGACCTATCACCAACAGCAATTAATAATAATTTACTTTCAGCTTCATGCTCCAGCCGTGCATAATTTTTGAGAAGCAGGTGACTGATCAGCTACTAAAGTGGCAATTAAATGTAAATATATTCTTGACTTAAAGTCATTTTATGTACTGGTCACCATGACTCTGACATACCAGGTAATAATCTCTGAACGAGTGATGAGCAGATTCATTTGACAGCTAGGCAAATTAGTGAATCATCATAATATTGCATTTTTTATTCTCCTGAATATATGCATTAAAATGTATCTCTCCTGGAGAGAATCATCCAATCATGATTGCCCGAGTTCCTAAATTGAATGATTCTCCACAGACCAGACAGATGTATGTATGAAATGTCTCATGTTCACATGAAATAGTAAAGGGAAAAGTAATAAAACTAACATAAGTAGCAAAACACTGACAGCGTGAGCACTCAGTCCGTACCTTATTTCTAGGAACTGTTAGTGTAGTGCTACCTAGACACATTAGGCTCAATGCACAAAGCGAACGCACCAGGATTTTTAAAAAAATGAGTTATTTCCAGCTAAGTCAAATTAAATTTGAAAATTACAGTCACATAGCTTACACATTAGAGAGATATTTCTTTGTGTTAAAAGCTAAGTGTACTTTTCTGACCATGTTTCATGTTACACCCATATTGCAACTTCCCCCAAATCATGGGTGTTTTCTCCCCACAAGCTGGTGTGGATGTTTGAATTTGGTGCCTCTGCCCACACCCCATGTCATCCATTCACAGATCCCGTGAATGGAGAAACTATATGGCAGAAGGACTTATAGTCCTTAATGGAATACAAGTGTGGTGATGGCAACACACTTGTAGTCCATTGACACTTTCTCTTGTCCTTGTTACTGAATATCTGTACTTCAGTACCAACATGCACTGGAGGAAGAGTCTGCAAAAGTCAGAGGTTTGCATCAGTGATCCACTGATTGCAGTTTCAATGCTTTACTGGCTCCTATGCAAAAACATATATAAATTCACGTGTTTTCTTTGTGTGCATTTATTTTTATTTTTTCTAAAAGATGACATTTTCCTTTACATCTATGTGATTTAAACCTTTTGTCTTGCTCACTGTCTACATCAGTGTCAGGGTTTCTTACCCTTCCTTGTCCAGTTGAGCTGTCACCTGTCTTCTGTTGCTGTTTGTCTGACACTGTTTGTTCCTCTTTAGCTCCCTCTTATGACCAAACTCCTAAACATCATCATTCTGCAACTACTTACAAACTGCTGGCAACTTCCTGACTCAGAGTGTTGATGTAACACCAGTTCACTATTTAACCATCAGCTTGTCAATTTTAGTCTCTGCCCCTGGGTGTGTTCAGATCTACCAAGTGCTCTGCTGTTGTTCCTTTTCTCTGTGTATGGCCCTGGCTCTGGCTGACTGATCTCCTGGTTCCTGACTCTGGCTATTGTTTCCATTCATTCTGCTCTCAGTGTTTCCCTAGCTGGTTTGGCTGACTACCTGCTTTGGCATCTGACCTCTGGCTTAGCAACGACGATGTCCTGGACTTTCTCCATTAAAGCTGTCACTTCAGGATGGCCGAGCGGTGAAGAGAGAGAGAGCTGATGGCTGTCAGATCCTGGCCGAAGGGCTATCTCTCTCTTCACCGCTCGGCCATCCTAAAGTGACAGCTTTAATGGAGAAAGTCCAGGACATCGTCGTTGCTAAGCCAGAGGTCAGATGCCAAAGCAGGTAGTCAGCCAAACCAGCTAGGGAAACACTGAGAGCAGAATGAATGGAAACAATAGCCAGAGTCAGGAACCAGGAGATCAGTCAGCCAGAGCCAGGGCCATACACAGAGAAAAGGAACAACAGCAGAGCACTTGGTAGATCTGAACACACCCAGGGGCAGAGACTAAAATTGACAAGCTGATGGTTAAATAGTGAACTGGTGTTACATCAACACTCTGAGTCAGGAAGTTGCCAGCAGTTTGTAAGTAGTTGCAGAATGATGATGTTTAGGAGTTTGGTCATAAGAGGGAGCTAAAGAGGAACAAACAGTGTCAGACAAACAGCAACAGAAGACAGGTGACAGCTCAACTGGACAAGGAAGGGTAAGAAACCCTGACACTGGCACCCCCCTCACCGGCTTCAGCACTTCACTTCTCCTCAAATGCTCGCTGCCTCTGCCCACACAGGCAAGAGAGAGCAGCAGGAATCCAGAGGAGAAGCTGCAGGCTGTGCCTCCCCACTTCTCCCTGCCGCACTGAGCCCTGGCTGTGCCTCCCCCACACCTGCGCCCGAGGTGAGTGCCTCAGTCGCCTCGCCACAGCTCTGGCCCTGAGGAAGGGAGTGGGGTATTGGGGATCTTAATCATTCTGCTAATACCATCTATCTCAATCATCCACCCATGCCAGGGTCTTCTGTCTTTCCTTGAAAAACTCCCATTCAGCGGGTCCCAGCAAATTGCATTCTTGCTTGTAGAGTCCAGAAAGATGTGTCCAAGAGGTCATTAAAGATTACCACTGTTCCAGTTTGTGAGTTACGTTTGTGCAGATCATTACACAGGAAGAAATCTTCAGAAAATGTTTTTGCTTCTGGGGAGCGGAGCAATTTTGCCATTTTTGCTGTGTTTGTTTACCCATAATTTCCATCTTCCTCATTCATTGGACATACACATATTTTATACCGCTTTTTAAAGGACAAAATGGGGTTTAAGTTGATGTGACATATGCATATATACATTTCTTACTTTTATCTAAAAAAAACAATTTTTCAGTTTTGGCAATAATAATGTGCACATACTTAGTATAACTAACAGAAAATAATTTATAATGTTTTATATGTCAAATGTCTGGGATTTCATTTTATTTTGGGAGATATAGGTCACAAAATACAAGGAATGAAATACACTTACACTGTGGAATAATGTTACAATTTTAGAATGTGTTATGTTTGTCTCCTATCTTTAATAGCCTCCTCGGCACTATATTTTCTTATTTTGTTTTTAATTTTCTTTACTTTTTTCTTTTTTTAATTTTTAAAAATGTTAAAAACTTTATTTATTTTTATTTTTTTAAATCAATGGGCATAACGGGGTTATTTTTTATTTACAGGGGCTTTGATACTTAGTATTTCTGTGTAGAATACAGTATTCTGCTCAGAGATACTTTGTATCAGTTTGTAAACACAGCCGGCTAGCTGTTAATAAAACATTGCTGAACTGCTGCTGGCTGTGTAACTGTCACAGCTCTGTGATCACAGCAATCAACTCTCCCTGTGATCATAGAACTGTAACCACCTAATTTGCTGTTGAGGGTCTGCCTTGGACCCCGTGGGACCCATCAACAGCAGTAACTCAATGAGCACTGGTTCCTTCACGGACCAGCGCTAATTGTACCAAATGATGGGATTATCTCATCACCGGTTGTTAAAGAATGGAATGAAAGTGACGGGATAATCACGTAATCGATCAGGAAGAGGTTAATATTGCCCTGCCCCCAGCCAGGGCCGTCTCTTTAAGGAGGCAGCCTGAGGCTGTTGCCTCAGACAGCATCTCTTTGAGCCACGTGGGAGAGGGGTTAGCAGGCAGAGCAGCCTGTTTGTTGTATAGTGGCCTACTCTGTTGTACAATTGACAGTGAGATGTATAAAGGCCATGCAAATCTCCACGCCCAGCTGTTAGCAAACTGGGGCGCTCTGGCCAGTGATGTCACTGGTTGCCAGGAGCTGGCCAGGACGCTGGCCAGAGGGTCCCGTCCCCCCACCACCTCAGGTGGCAAAAAGGCTAGGGATACCACTGCCCTCAGCTCACATGCTGCAATACTAAATAGGTGTGGGCAGTAAATACCAGCAGGGGGCCTGGACTGTCCCATGGAATATCAATCTTCAGGCATCCATTCATCATTCAGTGTTGCTTCTCCAAGTGCCCTTTTATTGTTTGAAAATACTCTTTGATAATACTCTTCTGACTTATCACAAAGGCCCATGTATATTGTTCTTTCAGGCCGCAGAGATGACCTTATATGAAAGCTATGTCATATAGTTATCAATTTTATCCGCTCCAACAGACAGTAAATGAATGATAAATGTGTGTCAACCTAAATAAATATAGGTCAGATGCACAAAGAATGTGTACATTAATGTGAATTGTTAAATCTACTGTCCAGGTTTAAAAATAAAACAAGGAATCTGATCGGTTTGGAAGCAAGAAATATTTTCAGTAGTAAGCATGTGATCCCTCTGCTCAATCATTTTTGCTTGATAATGAGTTCTGGAGTGCTAATATTTCAGTACAGTAATCTGAAGTAACTAAACAGAGTCCACAAGCAACTGCATTTAAGAATCAGTATTTAAGGATTAAAACATATGCAAATAGAAAAGTAAAAAAAAGAAATATCTCTAAACCAAGAAGGTTTGTTTTGTCTGTCAGCAATTTAATTTTTATATACTATAAGCTTTGATTATGGGTTCTGCTTCATATTCAATATTTAACATATGCCAGGAGAATAGATAATCTGCATAAGATTTGATATTTTTTAAAGTCTATAAATTTTTCTTAAATTAGAATGGTACTTAGGAGCACTTTGTGTTCTTGGACTTGTCTCCTTTTTAGCATGTTCTATTTAAATTGATTTTAAAAAAAACGCTGCATGCAAATGTGACCTACAATATGCACCAATCTGTAAGTTGCAATATTTTCACTCCTGACCTCTTACTCTTTAAACTGCAGCCAAAGTTTTTCTCAGCATGGAATAATCTCAATATCATGTGTGTTTAGTTTAATAAGAGGTTTGCGACAGGCAAGATAAAGATTCAATTTACATCTTAAAGGCAATCTATGTTTTTTTTATATGTACATGAATGTTATCAGTTTAATGTAAATAACCTTAAAGTGATCCTGTCATTAAAAGAAACTCTACAAAAAGAGACTGTATACTTACCTTCCCTACAGCCCATGCCACTAGAACACCACTCCCTTCAATGTAAATCTCCTTGGTTTCCCCATGGCTCTCCTAGGTTACTATTCTATTCTGTAATGAGCTGGAGGTCGGTGGGATGAACCAGTAAGGTAAGTATTCAGTATTTTCTTTTGCAGGTATAGCTATTTTATTTTTGACAGGATTGTTTTGACAATGTTTGTTAATAGTTTTTAACATTTTACTTTCTTTGTACAGTTTGCCATTATATATGTGCATGTGGGAATCTATATTTATTCATCACTTATATAGGGTGTGCTTGCTACTCAAAGATTTCGCATTACCGTGTATCTATAGATTATCGTGTATCTATAGAAAACCTGTTTTTTTTCCATTTTGGATAGACTAGGTAAGAGTTTCCATCCCTGTCAGTGTTTTTTTAATTTTCTGTTTGTTTCCTGTTGAGAAGATCCACCCTTTCTATCAACTTTTATGACTGTTCTCACTTAGACTGAAAATTACAGAACCAAAATTCTACAGTTGTTCCTAAATCAAGAGGTGAAGAGAAATCTTCCATTGGGGACTCCTGTTTCAGTGACAACTGTGTAAGATGGAATTTACCCCTATCTGGAGAGATTTCCACTTCCCTTTGGCTTTCCCACAAGCTGATTTATTTTCAGCAAGAACCCTTAAACACTGGCTGAAATACATACCTAACGGATGAAGAATCTACAATCCTTCATATAATAGACCAGTCACCAAAATGTGTAACAGTAAACATGCAGTAATGTAAATATCCCATTTAATAAATGTAATACATTCCTGATAAATGTAATATATTCATGATTATTTCAATATTATTGTTACATTTGATGTTAATATTGAATTATATCAAGGTTAGTATATTCAGTTTACACACCAGCAGACACAATCTTCATGGTGTCAGGGCATACATTTACTTTTTTGTAAAGTGACCAATTTTCCTTAAAAAACAGCCAAGCATTTCAGGAGAAAGGGACCAGGTATTTTCTTTAAAGGAGAACTATGAGGTGAGTGCTTTTCACTCACCTCATAGTTCTAGCCGACCTGTGACAATGAGACTGTCACAGGTCGGCTCAGTAGATCGGGAGGTGAGCGAACACATACCGGGTTCGTTCGCCTCTCGATCCTGTCACGGCTCTCTGCCGTGACAGGGGGAGGGGCTGGATTCCCCTCTCCCGCTCCGATCTGCCAGCACTGACTGGCGGAACGGACGGGGGAGGGGGCGGGTACAGCTGGCTCTGCCTCTAGATAGGCAGAGCCAGCTGTCACTCACGCAGCTGGGCGGATCCCATCATCTAAGTCGGGATCCGCTCCGGCTGCGGCGTCTCAGTATACAGCTTGCGGTATACTGAGCTTAGGGTAACGGGAGGACGCTAGTTTGTGTCCTCTCGTTATCCTAAGGAGAACTATGGGGAAAAACACTGACCCCATAGTTCTCCTTTAAAGCTAAACCCCAAGCATACAGTTAAATACACAGTTCATATACAAATATGGGAGCTGTTTTACCTTCCAAAGTATATTCAGACAGAAGTTAGGCCAAGTCGGTGGCCTGACTTTTGTCTCCTGCAGTTAAACAATATAGTTTGGTCAAAAACATGCCCCCAACAAGGACCACTAACAATTTAGAAAAAAAGCAGGTGTGCATACATGTCCTGTGGGGTTTCTGCATTATGAAAGAAGCAGTAGTTACCTGTGACTAGAATTTACGCATGTGATCTGGAATGTATACTGGGTAGTAATGTATGTTTATTGAGCACATATTAAGTTATTATCGCAGTATTGTAATATTTTATCTGACTTTCACATTTTCACATGCCTATGAAATGTACAGTATGTAGTAACACAGGCAATGCATATTTTGAATGAGTAAGCCAACTACCAGACTTGCTTTGTGTGATAAAAAATGTGTATCACTGCAAAGCGGAAGTAGAACCTGCATATCCAGTAATCAAATATGGCTGCATCATGTACAAATATAATCACAAACTATGAATTGAACTATTATTTTTAAAATAAATAAACACACATCTATGCTCTTTACTTCAAACTGATCCCTTTTATATGTAAAAATAAAAATGGCTACATTATCATGGAGGCAGCAGTTGCTTTACATTTAAATATACAGCTTTAAAATTGATGCAATCACAAATTCACCAGCTACAGTATGCTGCTCATTTATTGTTGGCTATTTTCAGCATATGTAGGCTAACAAAGTTTTTAAGAGTGGAATAATAATTGGGTGGTGAAGTTGTTTATAGCAATCAATCACAATTTTTTTCAGAGCAGGATAGTGATTGCTATAAACAATCGTCTCCACCTTATGACTATAATGATCAAATATGTACAGTATATTGCATTCATGGATACTGTAAGAAAAGGTTTGGACAATCCAGAAATCGAAGGTAGAAAATATAGTGGATAGTATGATGAGACTTGACTGCTATAGGATCTTGGAGTAAGGGCGGATTAGCAGAGACAAATAGAATATAGGCTACCAGAAAAAAATTCTAGTTCTGTTATGTTCTGGTTTTTAGGTTTACTAAGTCCTAATGTTAATGCAGAGATCATGTTCATTTCAAGTCAAACCTCAAACATTGCCATTGCCATTTCCAAGAGAGAGAGATAGATAGATGGTTGTCAAGAGTGGTATACATATTTTACTGTGAAGACCTGGATGATGGTATTTTTGTGACCTAGATTGGCCTTTTCTGCTATTCAAGGAGGATAAAGATCTAGATACATAACGGTTACTGTTGCAGCTCACTGTCTGCCTAAATGTAATAGAAAAAAATCCCAACACCTTGCCATAAATTACCTTTTGGAGTTGCTACAGTCACAAGATATTGTGAGAAAGAATGTTGGTAATTAGAGTTGGTGATAACTGCAACTTCAGTCTTCTGCTTTCTTCTTCTTCCTTCTTCTTTCTTCTTCTTTCTTCTTTCTTCTTCTTCTTCCTTCTTCTTTATTCTTCTTCTTTTGTCTTACTTCTTCTTTCTTCTTCTTTCTTTATTCTTCATTCATCTTCTCTCTTCTTCTCTTTCCCATATATTCAGTATAGTACATCAGACCCAGCATATAATGATTCTCAAGGTCTTCACAGTACGAACTTGTCAGTATCTTCGTCTTTACAATCCATTAAACCTCTGGACTTTGTTTATGATGTTTTCTGAAACAAGATATGTTTGTGTTGCCTCTACCAGCCAGTAGCAATGAGCAAATCTACCTGACTTTGGTTCACGAACAGTTTCACAAATCTTGCTTGAGGTTTGAAAACGGAAAAGCAGAAAACCCCTTTGAAATCTAAGTCTGACCATGTAGGGCTAATGGGCAAACTATTGTTAAATACACAATTGTCAGCTTTTCCCAAGAGCTTCAACACACACACTGACAATATGGCTGCTGTGAGCCACCGTTTTATAAAAAGAGGGTGAACTATCCATTCCTTCAAATTATCGTATTTGATTAAGCTGACCAGGGAAAAGTCTATGCACTAAATTGTAGATTGGTCCTTACTTCTGAATTCATCCAAAAGTTTGAGGTTTGCGCAATTTGCAGATTCTGGCGATTAACCCATCGTAGCAGCAAAGTCAAACCTCATCCCTAGCAGCCAGTTTCCTTTTCATTGTGCAGTACATTCAGTACAGTGGCGGAACCTAAGGAACTAAGGGCCCTGGTGCAAGATTTTTTTTGCCCCCCCCCCAAAAAGAAAAACCACAAACTCCCCAATCCACACCCCTGAAGCAACCACAAAAAAATTTATTTGAAAAAATAGAAAACAATAGATCGAAAAATATTTGAGCATATTTATTTATTACAGAGAAAGGACAGAGTATGTGTACTATAATCACAATTATGAATGGACAGGAGGTGATGTAGATCACTCCCATTAATTCGTAATTGAGGATATAGTACACATACCATGTCCTCAATTATCTACAAACAATCAGCGATCACTGATCACTGAGTGTTTGTACCGCTCTCCTCTCTGACACGCTGTCACAGGTGTCTGAGTGAGCGGTGCAGGGAGGAGAGCTCAGCCTCCTGTGACAGCGCAGGCTGTCTCCGCCCACACAACGCTCTTCCAGTGTTCTATCACAGATTGTGACTGCGTTGGAATGTGTGAACGGTCACATGGTCACACATTCTAACGCAGTCACACCCATTTTTTTCTGGGGTAAAAATGTGTGACCGGCAAAAGGTGCGGAATTCAAAGCTTTCTCCGCTGTTCCCAGGCTGATCGGCATTGCAGATGGTATGTTTAGTAGAACCGATCTGCCCGGGAACAACTGATCGTTCCTGAAATCTCACTTCTATCTGACGTTGCGAGTGCAATACAAAGTTGGATAGAAGTGAGATTTCAGGACCGATCAGCTGTTCCGGGGCAGATCGGTTCTCCTGCACATACCATCTGCGATGCCAATCTGCCCTGGAACAGTGGAGAAAGCTTTGAATTCTACACGTTTTGCCGGTCACACATTGTTACCCCGGAAAAAAATGGGCATGATTACATTACAAAGTGTGATGACGTCAGTGGTCACACATTCTAACGAAGTCACAATCTGCGATAGAACACCAGACTGTGATAGGAGGCTGAGTGGTGTGGGATGAGAGACGCTGGCTGCTCACAGCACTTTCCTCCCACAACACTAGGCCGTCTGTGACACTTTCTCTCCTCCCCGCTGGCACACGGAGCAGCACCCAGTGGGGAGGAAAGAAAGCAGGGATGCACCGCTGCATCGGCCAAAAACTGGCACTTAAGGCATTTAGCCAAAAGTGCCATTTTCGGCTGATGTGTTTCGGCAGCCGATATATCGGTGCATCCTTAATATTTACAGCAATGGAGAATGGCACAGTCTTCACATGTCCTCGGCTCACGGCTCCATCCTCGCAGGGGCTGGCGGGCCCCATAATATCTGGGTATCCGGCAAGTGGGCGTGCGCGTAGCCCCCACCCCCC
>NW_017307086.1:86357-104061 GCF_000935625.1 Nanorana parkeri
GATGTAGATCACTCCCATTAATTCGTAATTGAGGATATAGTACACATACCATGTCCTCAATTATCTACAAACAATCAGCGATCACTGATCACTGAGTGTTTGTACCGCTCTCCTCTCTGACACGCTGTCACAGGTGTCTGAGTGAGCGGTGCAGGGAGGAGAGCTCAGCCTCCTGTGACAGCGCAGGCTGTCTCCGCCCACACAACGCTCTTCCAGTGTTCTATCACAGATTGTGACTGCGTTAGAATGTGTGACCACTGACGTCATCACACTTTGTAATGTAATCATGCCCATTTTTTTCCGGGGTAACAATGTGTGACCGGCAAAAGGTGCGGAATTCAAAGCTTTCTCCGCTGTTCCCAGGCTGATCGGCATTGCAGATGGTATGTTTAGTAGAACCGATCTGCCCGGGAACAACTGATCGTTCCTGAAATCTCACTTCTATCTGACGTTGCGAGTGCAATACAAAGTTGGATAGAAGTGAGATTTCAGGACCGATCAGCTGTTCCGGGGCAGATCGGTTCTCCTGCACATACCATCTGCGATGCCAATCTGCCCTGGAACAGTGGAGAAAGCTTTGAATTCTACACGTTTTGCCGGTCACACATTGTTACCCCGGAAAAAAATGGGCATGATTACATTACAAAGTGTGATGACGTCAGTGGTCACACATTCTAACGAAGTCACAATCTGCGATAGAACACCAGACTGTGATAGGAGGCTGAGTGGTGTGGGATGAGAGACGCTGGCTGCTCACAGCACTTTCCTCCCACAACACTAGGCCGTCTGTGACACTTTCTCTCCTCCCCGCTGGCACACGGAGCAGCACCCAGTGGGGAGGAAAGAAAGCAGGGATGCACCGCTGCATCGGCCAAAAAATGGCACTTAAGGCATTTAGCCAAAAGTGCCATTTTCGGCTGATGTGTTTCGGCAGCCGATATATCGGTGCATCCTTAATATTTACAGCAATGGAGAATGGCACAGTCTTCACATGTCCTCGGCTCACGGCTCCATCCTCGCAGGGGCTGGCGGGCCCCATAATATCTGGGTATCCGGCAAGTGGGCGTGCGCGTAGCCCCCACCCCCCTCCCCCAATTCAGCGCGTCGGAGTGTGGGGATATTAAGATCAGTATCCGGCGGCTGGCGGGCCCCACATCTTTGCGCTATGAGTGTCAGATGAACGGATCATCCGACACTCCCGGCGCAGAGACGGGGTGCCTGCCGGCCGCTGGATGCCATCTATGCACAGGCAGGGACTGTGCTGGGCCCCCCCCCCAGGCTGAGGCTCTGGTGCCCCCGCACCGGCGGTAGTTCCGCCACTGATTCAGTACAGGTCCTTGCATCAGACACTTTGACTTATGTGCCCCATTCTTCTCATTTTCACCTTTGGAGATGAATTCATTAACAAGAAATATGTGTTTCAATAAATATGGTTTTTATTATTGCTAAATTATTTTATGCATACTGCACATATTGAACAATATGTACACACATGTGGATATGTATTAAGTGTAGGTGCTGTTGATTTTGCTTTTGCTGCATCATGGTACTTTTACTCGTTCAATACACTTGAACATGAGTAATGTTTAATACAAAAGCTAACCTTGAGGTTCAGAGAAATGGTGCGGAATCACAGCTACAGAATAGCTCTTCCATTTTTCACATTTTCAACTTAATGAAACTCTACACATAAAGCAAATCTATCCTGTACACTGCAGGTATTCCATCGGACTGGAAACAGAAGACAGAAATAGTGACAGAAACACGTTAAACCATTTTTGGATTGTAGACTAAAAGAAAAATCGTGGATTGCCTCAACATAGGCACCCTGTGCTATCTGTCCCCCTCAAATACATTGAATATGCAAAAATAGAGGGGAAAAAGGGTTTATGGAGAGATGAGTATGACCCATGCATATGTAAAAGTTATATCAAAATTTATTAAACATAAAATACAGTTTAAGTTTCACCACTAACCACACGGTTTTGAGTTCCATGACTTGTGAAAGTATATTTTAGGCCCTTTTACTTTTTTCATTCTTTTGCTGACTTTCAGTTATGCTTAATATGTTTCTTATTACTTATTTCAAGTAAACATGTCAAAAAAGACATACCAGACCTAGGACACATGGCTTCACTTGGTCCCTCAGGGACTCCCTACTTACAGACCCCGAAGTGTTCACTTCCGTAAGTGCAGCCTTGACTGAATTCTTCCTCTTAAACGCCTCATCGGTGACATCTTCTGGAGTGGTCTGGGAGGCTCACAAGGCCACTACCAGGGGTAAACTGATTGCATTGACCTCTAAAATTAAACGGAAACGGGAGGAACGAATACGCCAATTGGAGCTGACACTGGAACGGGCTTCCCGGGCTTTCCAGGAGGTACCGTCCGTGGAACACTATCGAGCCTACAGGTTAACCCAAACAAAACAAAAGCACTTAACGTCTCCTTACCGCCCGTCCTTTATGACTCCTTAAAACCCTGCTTCCCTTATACATGGGTACAATCCACTCTCCCCTATCTGGGGATACATCTAACCCCCGACGTATGACACCCTGTATAATGCCAATTACCCTAAATTGTTTACTCACCTAATTTCGCTCCCAGGCTCATGGAATAAACATCATATATCATGGCTAGGTAGAATCACAGCGGTAAATATGTCTCTTCTGCCTAAATTTTTATACTTTGCCAGAGTTTTACCCATTCCGATTCCTGCTTTTAGGCTACGCCTTCTCGAACGCCATGTCCTTCGTTTTATATGGTCCGGCTCCATCCTCCGAATTGCTCGATCAGTTCTATACCGATCCAAAATGCAAGGGGGCCTGGGACTTCCTCTCTTCCAGAAGTACTATGCGGCAGCTCAGATGGTTCCCCTCCTTACGTGGCACTCGGAGAAGGAGGTCCCCTTGTGGGTCTCCTTGGAGGCATATCTATGTGACCCCATATTCTTAAATAATCTACCGTGGCTACCCCCCAAGATGCGGAGCACTGTCACGCGCCCAATCACTAAACATACACTGCGCCCATGGGACGCCCTTAAGGTATCCCAGAAATGGATTTGCCCCCACACTCCCCTTCTCTCCATACAGGGGAACCCCCTTTCCCCTCCGGGATATGAGAATCCATCGGCTTTTGGTAAATGGAGAGCTCGCTCTCTAGTCCAAGCTAGACATTTCTATACCGCTGTAGGGATTGTACCATTCTCGGAGCTTCGAGGGAAACATCAGCTTACCTCTAGAGATCTAAATAAACACACACCAGAGCAGCCATTGCTGACCTACTTCCAAAAATGCTACTTGCTTGACTATTATCATGACACACTGGCTTTGTGCTTTTATAAAAACTGATCCAGAACAAGTGTACAGACCATGTAAGTCAGAATCAAGTCACTTGTCGTGGGTCATTAACTTAAAGTGTGTAAACTAGATTCTCAGAATGACAGCCTGGCTACTAGCATTTTCAGGAGAAGTCAGGAAGAGTTGTTTTACATTTATTTTAAGAGTGGTTTCTTTGAGGTATCTGAAGCAGGAGTTGTTTTTGATAGCCATTAAAAGCAGATTATTTTATTCTGCCATACCACATTATTGATATCTTACTGTTTGCTATTATTATCAGGGCTTTTTTGTGAATGGACTGTAGCTCTAACAGCCACAGGAATGCCAGATCGCCCCGTATTAATGAGGCCTCATGCTGCTTTTTTTCTCTTCCAGGCAGAGCTCTGCTGTACAGGACAGCAAGAGGCTGATACCATGCCACATTCAAGAACATACACTGCTGGCTTTTAAAGCTAAACTCTAGGCACAAAAACATGAATTCCACAAAAGCCACAAAGGATATAACTCCACTTTGTGTGCACCAAATGGCTTTGCAAATCCTTAGCCTTGGGCAAGATCAGAGCTGTGGGTGATACAAGACCAGTCACCCGCTTCAAAGAGACAGAGCAGCAGTGACCGGTCTTATTACAGGAAGCTCCTATACAGAGGCAAAGTTTACACTAAAATATTGCACAGATCTGAAAGAAATGCACAAAGCACATTCAAGTAAATATACACATGCTTCTTGAATTTAGACAATATTTGGTTTTGCTAGAATCACAGCGGTAAATATGTCTCTTCTGCCTAAATTTTTATACTTTGCCAGAGTTTTACCCATTCCGATTCCTGCTTTTAGGCTACGCCTTCTCGAACGCCATGTCCTTCGTTTTATATGGTCCGGCTCCATCCTCCGAATTGCTCGATCAGTTCTATACCGATCCAAAATGCAAGGGGGCCTGGGACTTCCTCTCTTCCAGAAGTACTATGCGGCAGCTCAGATGGTTCCCCTCCTTACGTGGCACTCGGAGAAGGAGGTCCCCTTGTGGGTCTCCTTGGAGGCATATCTATGTGACCCCATATTCTTAAATAATCTACCGTGGCTACCCCCCAAGATGCGGAGCACTGTCACGCGCCCAATCACTAAACATACACTGCGCCCATGGGACGCCCTTAAGGTATCCCAGAAATGGATTTGCCCCCACACTCCCCTTCTCTCCATACAGGGGAACCCCCTTTCCCCTCCGGGATATGAGAATCCATCGGCTTTTGGTAAATGGAGAGCTCGCTCTCTAGTCCAAGCTAGACATTTCTATACCGCTGTAGGGATTGTACCATTCTCGGAGCTTCGAGGGAAACATCAGCTTACCTCTAGAGATCTAAATAAACACACACCAGAGCAGCCATTGCTGACCTACTTCCAAAAATGCTACTTGCTTGACTATTATCATGACACACTGGCTTTGTGCTTTTATAAAAACTGATCCAGAACAAGTGTACAGACCATGTAAGTCAGAATCAAGTCACTTGTCGTGGGTCATTAACTTAAAGTGTGTAAACTAGATTCTCAGAATGACAGCCTGGCTACTAGCATTTTCAGGAGAAGTCAGGAAGAGTTGTTTTACATTTATTTTAAGAGTGGTTTCTTTGAGGTATCTGAAGCAGGAGTTGTTTTTGATAGCCATTAAAAGCAGATTATTTTATTCTGCCATACCACATTATTGATATCTTACTGTTTGCTATTATTATCAGGGCTTTTTTGTGAATGGACTGTAGCTCTAACAGCCACAGGAATGCCAGATCGCCCCGTATTAATGAGGCCTCATGCTGCTTTTTTTCTCTTCCAGGCAGAGCTCTGCTGTACAGGACAGCAAGAGGCTGATACCATGCCACATTCAAGAACATACACTGCTGGCTTTTAAAGCTAAACTCTAGGCACAAAAACATGAATTCCACAAAAGCCACAAAGGATATAACTCCACTTTGTGTGCACCAAATGGCTTTGCAAATCCTTAGCCTTGGGCAAGATCAGAGCTGTGGGTGATACAAGACCAGTCACCCGCTTCAAAGAGACAGAGCAGCAGTGACCGGTCTTATTACAGGAAGCTCCTATACAGAGGCAAAGTTTACACTAAAATATTGCACAGATCTGAAAGAAATGCACAAAGCACATTCAAGTAAATATACACATGCTTCTTGAATTTAGACAATATTTGGTTTTGCTGGAGTTCAGTTTTTATTTTTTTTTACATTTTCTGAGCAGTTTATGGGATTCTTCAGGTTTATTGGCATTGTTTCATGCTGGTTCTAAGTTCCTTTCAGTTGTTTTAAGTTAATGCTGAATTTACTAGCTTTTTCTATCTGAAACCTTTACATAAACCATCCAATAAGAGATGGGACATTTACCTGTGTGATAATCTCACCTTGAGCTATTGAAGTCTATAAACCAAGAGGAAGCATGAACAGTAGCCATGATCTCCACCTCCTGGCTAAAAAATAAATTATATACAATATTTCCTACTTCTCTATGAAAATAATTTTTATAATGCTATTTTTTCAGTCCTGACCATTACAAAGAAAGAAAATATGTACATAACCACTCTAAATAATCTTTACGAATGTTTAACATTTAAGACTGTTCCTTAAGAAAGAAGGGTGTGGGAGAACTTTAGTTTGAAAACATTTCTGTGTAGGAGATTCATTGGCCATTTTGTTAATTAGGTAGCAGTTGATATGATAATTAGTTTCTGTTGTATATAAAGGTTTAGGTCCCTAGGCTGACTGTCCTCTGCTTCCCTCTTCTACTGCACTTGACAAGCAAGCTACACAAGGCACATTGGGGCTGGGAGTAGGAAGTTTTAGGGGGAAAGTTCACCCATTTTGAATCAGTACACCAAAAACTTATCCATAAAAAAGTAATTCACACTGTCACCCTACTCTGTTAACAATGCTGTTTTATGTTTATGTACCCATAGTGATCTAAATGTAAGTGCACTGTATACTATGTCATCAATAAAAATGTAAAAACTGTGCAGGGGTAGTAACAATAGAGGCCTGACCGGATGACTCCAGCAGGCAGGACAACAATATGGAACCTTTTTTTACACATGACAAATGTCAGCATTTTAATGTGAGTCAACGGGTGCTGGTATGCCATACCCTATCCAGACTATGCAGCAACCACCTGGGGCTAGCTATTTACAATAACAGAAATTGGAGGTGTAGAAATCTATTGTATGGAATCAAGTTACATTGTGTGCATTGGCTAATTTACACTTTTTTTTCACTTACTGATGGCGCCAAAGATTTTTTTGTTCTATGAAGTGTCTGGATAAGCAAAAAGGCTATATTTGGGCACACTGGTTATATCTATTCACACTGTGTGTTTACTGAATTGTTGTCTTGCTTTGATAAACCTTGGTAATATTAATTTTGCGTTAAAAAAGTCCTTAGTATAGAACCCTTATACTGTATGTGTACTTATAGGATACATATATTTATGTGCAAGTAGGATTTATTTGTGTTCGCTTCATATGCCATTTTTTTGTGGCTTTAACAGAAATAGAAGACCTCTGACCCAAGCAGTCGAACAGTGAAGACCTCTGGCATAAATGGTAGACATAACTGCTGATAATTGCAATATACTTGCTGATCTTGTTGCTGCCAGATGCAGCAATACAGGTGAAAAATCATTTATGGCACAATAAAATATGACTGGAAATTCATTCATTGAAGGTCCCTCTGGATTTAATGTATGTGGGTAAAAGTTACATACTCAGGCAAAATATACAATTAATGAATGTTATATTATCAGCTCTAACTGAATAAATGCTAAAAGACTCCCCAGTGGCTCTGATTTATGTGACATGTGAGTTTATGTTGGCTTCATAAGCCAGCAGGCATCCTTAGTATCGTCTTTTTCTTTATTACTGGCATAATGCAGCAGCATAACATAGTACAATTTATGTGTAGCGCCCATCACCTTTTGTGATGTGACTACTAGGCATTTAGTGATAGCCAGGACTGTCTGGCTGGATTTGTAGTGGCGATTAAATGGTTAATCCCAAGTGTCTAGCCTTGCCTGTACCCCCCGGGCGGAGTGGGTCATATTGTGGGACAGCCAATGGTGGACACTGTAATATGTGTACAGTACAGCAGCCAATCACTGGGCTTCTTACAGTCAGTGGTGCCTGCTGGGAGACTGTACATATATGGGTGGGAGCTGCCATGTGCTCCCTATCTGGCCGGGACCAGCCATGGATTAGGGCTGGGTCCTGTTCAGCCTGCCCCCCAGGCTAGGCCGAGGCCTGGGGGTGGGCATAGGCTGATGTGAGGGAAGAGGTTTTCCTGAGGCCTCCAACACGGAGGAGGCCTGAGAGATGGAAAGAGGAAAAGAACCAGGACCAGTGCAGGCTCTTGAAGTGCTCTGGATCTATGTGGACTTCAGAGCAGGGTTGGTGTTTCTTTCCTGGATTGTGGATCTGCATTGCTATTCTTAGAAGGTCCGGTGAGTCTGGAGCTTCTGATGATTACCCCTAGACACCTAGAACCCCTATACCCTCTCTCCCTAAGAAGATGTTCAATAAACAGTTTACTTCGCATTCTACTACTGAAGTGGACATCAATTTATGGGCACCAGAAGTGGGCAGTTAGTGCTAATGGGCGCAGCTGGAAATGAACCCCTAGACGACTAGATGTGGACCGGGCAAACAGCGGCTCCCTGCGGGGAGTTATCGCTACATATGTATTAGGCATGGTCAAACACTATATTGCACCATCAGTGTTCCAGATATCTACTGTATATTAAGTAAGGCTGATACTGCTTGACATGAGGCCCTGGTCCTACACTCAGGTACACTTTAAAAGGCAAGACCTGTTGTGGTACTTTTAAAAGCTTACTCCAACAAAAAAAGTTCTGTCTTTGACCCCATTAAAGTGTAACTGAACTCAAAACAGTGAAGATGTGCTATATTATAGGAAACATCTAGAAATGTTAATTGAGACTAAGCTGTCTCCTAAAAACGTACCTTTTATCTGAAATGCCTATTGAAAATTAGCAGACCATTTCTTGTGCCTACAGCCTAATAGTGAGGATGCCGAAGGACATGCCATCTGTGCAGCCAGGGCCGGATTTCCCACAAGGCCAACCAGAGCCTGGCCTTGGGCCAGCAGGGCGTAGAGGGGCAGCAAAGCTGTGGAATTCTTATCTCCCAATGCCCGGGACTTGCAGTTCCGGGCACCGGGTGGGTAGTTTGTTTTCTACATTTAGCCCTGCTTTGGGCAAGCAGAGCTAAATGTAAAGCGGGGAAGCCGCCGCTTGTTCTGTACAAGTGATCTCGGCAATGTCGCCAGGATTACATGTATGCAGCCTGCAGGTCTGCCATTCTCCATTGGTGTGTGTGTGTGGAGGGGGGGGGGGGGGGTTGGGGAGGAGGGGGGCACATTGAGGAACCTGGCCTTGGGGCAGCAGAGAGAGTAAATCCGGCCCCGTGTGCAGCGTAGGAGAGTTTTAGTCCCTAGATGAAAATTAGCAGTTACCCCTTGCAGTGGGAGGGTAGCACCACTGCAAGCATTAATAATATTATCCCCCATAGTTCTTTTTAAAGAACTCCAGTCAGTCAACTAAACAAACATTAGAATGCATAAATATGAAATGTCCTGCCTGCTACATAATTTGTCATTCTGTTCAGTCATTTGTTTTTGTGATCTTTACACCTCTGCCAAACAGCACAGCCAAGAGGTGACACGACTTTCTATGTTGCAATTAAAGAATGATGTGGTGTCACCTAACTGGACAATAATGGAGCATGAAGACACTAGTAAGCCAACACGTGTTCACTCTGCACTCTCCTCCCGTCAACACATGAACATGCAGCAGAGCCTGTTTACCTCTCATTCCTTCCACTCCCTACACATTACATACATGTAAAAATACGTTTAAGTATTACAACCCCTGTTAAAGGACATAAAGACAACCAAACATCTGTATAATAAATAAAGTAATCAAAATATGAAGCAGCAAGCAAGTAAAAATCTGATAATCACATCAAATATTACCATAATAATTGAAAGTGAGTGCTTAATAAAAATGCACAAAAGTTTATCTTTAAAATATTATTTACAACAACATTCGTGCTGGGAATCTACATAATTGTTCAATTGTCCCTTTTTTCTATGTAACCAAAAATAACTCAAACAGTGGCTCTAGTCTTGGTGATCAGGCCAAAAGTGCAACCACAAAAGTTTTATGTATTCCAGAAGAAAAGGAACTTTCTAAATAGAGAACCATTGAAAAATGTGACCAAGAACAAAAAACTTCAAGTAAAGGCAATTTGTACAGAAAACGTTAGAGGTATTGCTGAGTGGCACTGGGAAGGTAGCCAGGCTTCAGCTTAGATAACGAAAGGCCTCAAACACAAAGCTGTTTTGCCTCAATGAGAACATTTTGTTAAACAACCAGCAAGAATGAAGGTCATGACAACTAAATGGCAGCTTAGTTTAAAAGAACCGTTCTGTTACTTACGTTAAAAAATTGATGTTGTTTTGTTTAATTTGTTTGGATTGTTTTTACGTTTGGGAAGCTTATTTATTTGGAATTAATCTGATGTAGACCTTTTGCAAAACTAGAATTGTTGTTGGGTATGTGTATGAGATGTTATCTGGAACTGGTCCATCTTATTCAATATGTAAACAACCCAGCCAAAGTAAATCTAATGAGGTGATTTGTCTAGACTTCACAGATGCTTTCACTAGCAAATTGGGTCTGGGTCCCTCTGTACATAATAAACAGGAGGCTTGACAGAGTCCAAACAGTGATCTCCAATAGTGTATAGGTTTTCAAGGAACTTAAAATGTTTTTGCTGTTCTGGATATGTCCATGTACTAAGACTGGACAATGGGGGATTTCTTTGTTACCAATAGATGGCAATTAAGAATTCTTGTTTGACCCCCAACTCCACCACTTGCTATGTATAAAACAACATTTTAGCAATGTATAATATATTATCAAGATAATAAACTGTAAGAGACATAGAGAGATGGATAGGTACTGGAGACTACTCTGTCCCTTGTGATCTTGTACTGGACAGGAGGTTCAGGGAAACAGAGCTGAGAGAGATGGAGCCAGCAGTTTGAAAACACGATGACTGTAAGTGCTTGGGCAAAGACTTCAAGAAATACTTTGCTGTATATTTGTTTGATCTGGACTTATTATTCAAAAAATTTCAGAGTGTAATACTACTTTTAGTTATAAAGATGTAAACTTTTGGGAATCCTTAGATCATTTTTCAGGCCTAATACATTTCTTAATATTAAGTGAACTCTTAAAGCATAGCTCAAAATGTGTACTCAGTGAAGGCACATTATACTTTTCCATTAATTTCTTTTAAACCTTGAAAGAATTGTTGATTTGGTTATTTCAGTTATTCTGCTACATTTGACTTCTAAAGTTCTTCTGAGCACAATTGAAATACTTTATAAAATGTCACTTATTTTTTGCCTGCAGTAACCGGGCTTGATCGTCAAGCACTTCTATATATCAGGGAACAAGTGTTGTTTACTTGTCTATTACAGAGCCAGAGAAGTGGGCAATCAATGGCTTTTCAGTATGAGGTGCAGAGGCTCACCTCGCTGATCTCTGATCTGTGCTTTACGGAAGATGCTACATTCTGTCACAAATGTTCTGCTATGGCAATATATTTTTCTTGGGAAAGATAAACATAGTTATACTTTACTGAACTATCAACCATCCTCTGAAACAACACAGGACATAAATGTCCTGTTATTAGACCTCTTGGGAAATCTTTTAAAGAGTAAAAACTAGACATTTGTCAGCTTGCTGTTTGTTGCTGGAGGCTAGCGAATGCTCAGAGCATATGTGTTAACCTATTGACTTTAATTATAAGGATAGACTTTTTTTTTCTTGACTTTTATATTGCTTGTTAGTGGTGGCAGAGAGCAAGCCTATCTCGGACATTGGAGAACTCACGTCTAAAATAAACCTGTTATTATGCTAAAGGTTCTAAATTGGAGGCAGTGCTACAATGCTGGCAACTGTTGCTGCCCATATCCAGATTTCTCCCGAGGGACATATGCTGTGACCTACAGATCTGGGACTTTTTCTGTCCAGCCACCATTCATTGTCAAGTAGTGATATGCAAAGTATGTAAAAATAGACACCCCCAATAAAATCTAACCTAATAAACGCTCAGTAATAAAACCCCGGAAATAAAATTCTGTCTTTAGAGAGAGGATGCATTGCCCAGAACTCTTGATGTAGTGGAAGGGGGAACTTACTAACTTCCTTCTGGTGGTACCTTCCTGTCAGTTACACCCCTGTTCCCTCAGAGGGATGAGTGTCCTTCATTTCATTGTAGATCAAATAGATACTTTCCTGAGCTTGGATATCTTGGATTATAATATATCAAAATGATAATGATAAGCTATGCTCCTGTAACAAGTAAAAGCAACTACAGTGTGATCAGAGAAAATCTTGCATTATTCTTAATGTAATCTTATAGGAAGATATTTCTAGCACATACAGTAGAGACAATTGGATTTTGTCAACTGGATGTCAGTACAGAATAATTCTGTACTGTCCCTGCACATTTTATATTTGTGTTTGCTATACTGTATCATTGTTTAGTCAGTTACACCACTGTTTCCTTAGATGAGGAATATCCTACATTCCATTGCTGCTAATCCTCATTAAAGCACCCTAATTCCATCTACATCTATTGCACTGTGGACGTTATTCATCATATGTGCAACAGATACTTATCCCGTGGCAGAACAGTGGCATAGTGGTTAGTACTTCTCCCAACACTTGTGTGAGTTTCCTCCAGGTACTCCGGTTTCCTCCAGGTACTCTGGTTCCCTCCCACACTCCAAAGACATGCTGAAAGGATAATTGGCCCCTGTTTAAGTTGGCTCTCTATGTATGCATGTGAAATAGAGACCTTAGATTGTAATCTCCTTGAGGGCAAGGACTTATGTGAATGTAAAGTGCTGCGTAAATTGTCGGCACTAGAACAAGCCTGTGGAATTACTATCAGTCTCCTGATTCCTCATCTCCTCAGTGTTCTTTCTGGTGGTTGTCTGTTCCCTCTGCCTGTGGCCAGGGCATAAGAAAGAGACTAGAAGGTTCATTCATTTTCCGTTAGTACATGTTGTGAATGCTTCATTGTCCCCAGGGTGTTTTTCTCTTGCAAGTGCACTTGAGTTTATTTCATTAAAGTTCATGATAACTTACTACACTATGGTGGTCTTTTGCACAGTCTCTTGTTATGTTTTTTTTAGTCAACCATATCTTAGCCTGCCTAAAAATTGTAGCCAACAAAGTAGCAAGGGTTGTGTGAGATAGGGATCTCTATTTTCTTTCTTATAGAACATGAAGTGGTCGGAAGCAGATGGATCATTTTTCTTTAATGTAAGTAAACCTAATAAACTGAAGCCTAGACTTATTTCGTTTTGGATAGAGCGGAGAGGGATTAGAACACGTCAGGTGTTTATTGCTGTCTGTGCCTGCATTAACGAGATTCACCCTCTCTATTGGTCCTTGTGACTGTTATTACTGAAAGTGAAAGAAAATCACATATTTTGGGTGATCAAAAACAGGAATAGATGAGAAATCTTCCAATGGGTATAACTTTTCTGGTGACCCTTCTGACCACCAGGGATTTCTCTCATTTTGGAGGGATTTCCCCTCAATTTTTGTTGTGGCTATCGGACAAGAACATATTGTAGATGGCAAAGAAAGCTGACAGGGATTATAACTCTCCCTTGCTCTATCTAAAACTAAGTTTTGGTTTCTGACTTGAGGTTCCCTTTCGTAAAAATAAAAAATATTTTTGCAATAAAATGATTTCACTAGTCTGATCTTATCTGTTATTTTACAGACAAGAAAGAAGATTAAATGGAGGAATACAAGCGATGACTCTAGGCTAAATTCAATGATGCATGTGAAGAAAGTATAATAAATGCTTATAAAATAACATCTCTGCAAACACATGCAAGGTACACAATAACAAGCATTTCTTCCCTGATTCCAATAAGCAAGCACACATATATTAGCTGAGCAATATGTTCATGGACAAATGTCAAAGCTTACAACAAACATGCTCTGTAGCAACTACAGAACATCGGCTCAGTGAGCAGGTGCTCTGTAAATAAATAATATCTCTGTTCAGGTGGTGGCTAGTTGTCTTGTTTATGGAATTGATTCAGTGTATAGTTTTGGTTTTAATTTGAAGTAAAAACCTTTTAAGTGCAAGTAGATTTATTATGTTCAGTATTTTTTAAGTTCAGCTTACTGACATGTATGTACACATGTGTAAGTGTACTTTGTGTACACTAACCAACCCTCTCTAGCCCTCCTAAGCTAAACTACACTGCATAAATAATTAACAGATGCCAAAAAAATTGTAAATTCAGTGAGATGCAAATAATTTATTATTCATTTTTATACATACTGTATGTTATATTATTTTTTCTTTACAAAATATGTTGAAATAAAAATGGAGAAATATGCTTGAGAAGCTTTATAAGTAGGCAAAAAAATAAAGTATTTTTTTCCCATTTAAAGCCTTCAACCAAAATGATCATTTTGCATTTCTGGCATGGTGTTTACTTCTGTCTATGATGCCATTGAACCATGTTCACTAACTTTGTGTCCCTGTGACACCAGGACAAGAATTGGGGTAACAGTTGTCACTGGGACAGAAATACACAGACAGCAATGACAACAAAACAAAAACACAGAGCGCCCCGACAAGTGCAGAATCGCCTTTTTTTAAATGGATATTTGATAAAAAACATACTCACAAGAAATGCAGTACAACGAGCATATTAATCCTTCAATCTGATGTAGAAAATAACCCATATAAAGTGTTCAACACAGAAGATGCTGATCCTCCAGTTGCCATGCCACCTCACGGTTGAACTTCTGTGCTTACGGCTAAGCGGGCTCTGATGAAGGGGGCGTGCCCCAGAAACGCGTTAGCCATAAGCACAGAGGTTCAACCATGAGACGGCATGCCAGCTGGTGGATCAGCGTCTTCTGTGTTGAGCACTTTATATGGGTTATTTCCTACATCAGATTGAAGGATTAATATGCTCATTGTACTGCACTTCTTGTGAGTATGTTTTTTATCAACTATCCATTAAAATAAAAGGGCAATTCTGCACATGTCGGGGCGCTCTGTGTTTTTGTTTTAGAAATTGATTTAAGGTTCCCTAGTCCTTTGGAGGAGCAGCACGGTGTGCAAGCATCATTCTGTGTGGTATATCTATTGTGAGAAACTTGGTTCATCAACTGTCACAAGCACTGTATCTAGTATTGTTAGAAATAAAAACAAAGTTTTAACTCTTTCCCACTCTACTTTATAAAAAAAAAGAAAAAAACATGACAGAGGGTCTAACACTTCTTTAGATTGAATTGAGCTTAAAAAATTTGCAAGTTATGTTCAAACTGTTAAACATGAAATGGGTGTCTTGACAGCGTGAACTTGCATGCACGTCAAATATGTATTACTATGCAGTAGTTATTTTTAATAAAACATTAATATTGTGCCGCGCTCGTATCCCTAAGTACTTGTTATAGCTTCTGTGATAATTGTGCAATACTCTTTTGGTATCGTACTAGTTTGCAGAATTTATGTATCTAATCAAAATACATAAAATTATTAGTGCAACATTGACATATAAAGTGCAAAAGTGCTTAAAAAAGTCCACTTGAATACATAGACTATAAGTGCCTTGATATAAAATTGTGCACCCCAATCCTGAGTGGGTATTCAGCAAAGAGACAATCCTACATGCTTCTGTGACTAATCACTCCCCATATAATAACTATCACCTCAAGAAGCGGCATTATATTATAAAGGTCTGATAGACGCTTATTCCCTCTTTCAATCTCGTGCATGTGAAACCCAATGTTGGCAATAGACAAATCCTCCTCCATTCTGCGGCTTGTGTGTATAGTTAACTCCAATAGTGACTCACTTGCTGCGCTTCCACTCGGTTTAACGATTTTAGCAAACAGAAACAAAAACAGAAAACTCCATAGTGTACTCCATAGTCACATTAAAATTTTAATAGGATAAAAATTGACTTGCAAACAAAAATGATGAAAATGCATAAGTCAGATAAAATCTCCTGGTACAGATAGCAGCACTGCCATTTTCAGTATACTCCCAAGCTCCTCCCTATATGTACGTTACGCCTTAGTTACATGTGACTTCATCAGGGGCAAGAAGCCGGGAGAAATAAACACATTATAAAGATATTCATCTCCTAGGAGATGGTAAACAACTTGTGGAAGTTTAGCTCCACCCTCACCACTAACCTCTGCCCTCCGTAACTCCTACCTCACCACTAACTTCACTGTTAAATGTTATGCTCCCTTCATAATGTTACAGGTATATGGCAGTGGTGGGTATCGGTTGGAGCTATGCCACTTTGTTTTTGTTTTTTCATATAGCATAACTAATAAAATGCCCCAACCTCTTCTGGATAATGTAATCCATCTGAATATACTTTATTAGTACCTATTAAATACGGCATACTTAGTTATTTTTAATTAACTATTTTAGTTCATTTTAATTTAATAAAGACTGTGCTTATCAAATCAGATGTACACTTTGGTAGAACTAAATGAGCTCTGAAAGAAGCATGTCATTTTAAAGCGGAAGTAAAGTTGGGCATGCCAAAAAAGAAAGTCCCCTGGAGGTGTTTGCTATAGCATATTAGCACATTATGGCGGACTTACCTTGCAAACAATCTCCTCCAGCTGCACTGTCCGCTCTCCCCTCCGTTGCCTGCGCTGCCATCTTCAGCCGGTCTTCTTCCAGGTTCTTTGACTTCTTGAGGAGTCTTTGGCCTGTTGATTGGATGGGCCAGAATGATATAACTACCGTGCACATGTTATTTCTTCTCGCTATGCCAGGTCTGTGTGCACTGAGCTGTGCATGCATAGCTCAGTGCACAAACAAAGTTCACTTCCACTTTAAATGCAAACCGGGGGGGCTCAAGCAGTCTTCAGAGGCCATGTAAATCTTAAACTCCACTTTCACTAATAATATATATAATTGATATGATGATTGGTAAACAAGCCATGTTTAGCATATGTGATAGCTCACACCAAAAGCTTTTACTGTGGTACAAATCAAATTATTAAGCCATTCACCCTTGCTATGCTTGTTAACATGTGTGTGTGTGTGTGTGTGTGAGCGCTTTATGTTTTTTTTTAATGCATTTGTTGCAATTCCAAATAGGGTAGACCATGCGCACAAAGAAGCTCAGTTGCAGTTGCAAGCTTCACATGTTTTCACAACACACATCTTGCTTGTAGTGTTTGTGGTGCCATGTACACAAATGGCACCACAAATGTGACAGATACCCAAAGTCCTGCAATTTTGTGAGCATTGAAGCATGTGGCAAGCGTCATGGGGGCCTAAGAGAATGGGGTGTGGGAGGTGTGTGCTCTCTCTGATTTGTTCAGAGTGTGTGTGTGTGTGTGTGTGTGTGTGTGTGTGTGTGTGTGTGTGTGACGTGCACAATGTAAAGTGTGTGTGTGTGTGTGTGTACAATGTAAAATCCTGCTATATAGCTACATTCACTCCAGAGCACAGCAAAAAGCCAGCTATCTAAATCCTTGAAGTACCAGACTCTTATTACCTGCAGTATCTTTAGTTAGGGATGGTGCTGTCTGGACAGGTGCAGAACTAGTGCTGGGCTTCTTATTAGCTTCTTATAAGCAAACACAGTGGGGTCTATTCACTAAGCTACCGTAGGCAGCCGAGTGAATGACCGACCTGAAGTGAAGTGAGCCGAACACTGTTCGGCTATTCACTTCAGGCTGGTACGGCTGAAATCAGCCGTACATCGGCTTGCTTTGCATGGCTTCGGGTCGGCCGAACATGCTCAGCATGTTCGGCTGACCCGAAGTGCAGAAGGAGTTCGACTCAGCCGATCCAACATCTGGATCGGCTGAGCCGAACCTCCGGCAGGCTACTCACTGCTGTTCGGCCTATTCTTATAGATGGGACCGAGCAGAACAGAAAAATTGTTAAAAAGGTAAATAGAAAATGATTGTGCGGAGCTAGCAATGACAGCTAGCTCCGCCCAACAGTTTTTTATTGTCCGGCGGTTCGGCTGCCGTAAAAAAAAAAAAACGGAAAAAAACTCTCCCTGGCGCTCTGGGAGTCTCCCGCTCCCGGCCGCCCAGAAGAGAAACACTGCTTTTTCTTTTTTTTCTTTATTCTGGCACAGAGCTGTGTCAGAATAGAAAAAAAACATAAAAAATGTTGCCCATTGGAATGCATTGCTAGATTCCTATTGGCTATTTCAATTTGCAATAGCCAATAGTAAACTAGCATTGTACCCGCCCTCTG